>NC_043702.1:103497694-103587805 GCF_006229205.1 Suricata suricatta
AGAGAGGGATGCAGAACTTGAGAGACTATTGAATGCTGAGAATGAACTGAGGATTGGGGTGGGGGGAGACAGGTAGTGGTGATGGTGGAGGGCACTTGAGGGGAAGAGCACTGGGTGTTGTATGGAAAACAATTTGACAATAAAATATTTTAAAAAAATAAATGTTTTTATTTTTGTGGAAATAAACTTAATGATATAGCTCTTCTTTTAAAAGAAAAAACAAAACAAAACAAAACAAAAAAACAAAAACAAAACAAAACAAAACAAAACAAAACAAATTTATTCAGTCAACTTTTCTCCAGAATTTTCCTTTAAAGATTTTACAAGGTATTCTTATTTTCTCCCATTTTACTACCAAGAGGATGATTCAGCTTCTGTCATCTTTCTTTAAGATCACACTTCTTCAATAACTACCAACTCTGCATCCCCTTTACATATAGCCTCATTCTCTTGAAATCACTTGTCCTTACACTTTCTGCTATATTTCACATAATACAGATCTTTAATACAACTTCTAATGGCTCTCTGCCTTCGGAAATGAGTACTTTTATTTTTAGAAATCATCTCCTCTATATTAAACTGTAAACTGTCTGAGAAAAGATTTTTTTTAATTGGGGTGATGGTATTGAAGGTAAGATTTGTGATCTGGAAATAGATAAAATATAGTTATTCCTAATTTCAACTATTCAATTCTACACTAGTTGTGTGATTTATTTTTTAAAAAAAGAGAATGCAAGCAGGGGAGAAGGGCAGAGGGAGGAAGAGAAAGAATCATAAGCAGGTTCCACATTCAGTGTGGGACCCCATGTGGGGCTCAATCCCATGGCTCTGGGATCATGACCTGAGCTGAAATCAAGAATTAGATGTTTAACAGATGGAGTCACCCAGGCTCTCCATAGCTGGGTGATCTTTAGCACATTGCACACTTTCTATGGTCCTCATTTTCCATTTAAAAAATAGAAACAAATAATAGAACCTGCCTGTCAAGAGTTTAGCTAAGCTGCTTCATGGTATTGCTGTCTTGGCAGTCGTGTTGTTTGGCCAAGTTACCTCATGGGGCCTTAAAATGATGTGATGTAGTCCCTCATGCAAGTCTTGCCCTGGATACAGAGCTACAGCACCACATGTAAATGTAAGTTTTTGATATGATTTCCCAACAGACTTTGTGATAAACAACCTCACTGCATCCTGTGGCCTTCCCCTGTTACCTGTTTGTACCTGTGTAGGCTAACTCAAAACCCCTTGTTTGAATTAATCAATCTGGCCTTAGCTTGGAAATCCCCAAATACTCCACACACAGACTCTAATAGATGCCTGAGCCCCACGACCTGTGAGTCTCTCTGCCTGCATCCTGCCTTGACCTCCCCTTGTGGCCCCTCAAGAAGCACCAGGTACGTCCTTAAGACATATGAGTAAGAAACTTCTCCATATCATTCCCCTGTGGTCTGTTGTTGATCCCAAGCTTACTGTCTGACACCCAGTACTCTACTTAACAAATGTTAATTTAACAAAGTCACAACACTCCCTGATAACATTTTTGAACTTACTAACATAATTCACACATGACCTTATCAGGCTGTCTGGCACACTGCAAAAATTAAATAGATATTAGCTGTTATATTGTGGGTCTGGTTAGCAGTATGGTACAGTACGGTACTAAGTGGCTCGGTTTGGGGATACCGTGGGTACTTGAAATGATGAACATAGATATAATAGCTTTCAAAATTGATAAAAAATGTCTACTTCTTCAAGGAACATGAGTACCTGACCATATAATTGTTTTATGATCCTTGAGAAGTTTCCCCATTTGTTTTGTTTTCCAAGTTTTTTAAAAAAAAGTTTTTTTTGAGAGACAAAGAGAGACAGCACAAGCAGGAGAGGGTCAGAGAGAGACACACACACACAGAATCTGAAGCAGGCTCCAGGCTCTGAGCTAACTGTCAACAAGAGCCTTATGTGGGGCTTGAAACCATGAACCGTGAGATCATGACCTGAGCCAAAGCTGGACCCTTAACTGACTGAGCCACCCAGGAGCCCCATGTTCTCCAAGTTTTTTTGTGTGCTCTTATAGTCTATGGAAATAAGCTCAAGTGGGTCAGAATTAAGAGGATAAGAAGTTGATTCTTGGGGCCATTTGTTTTACTACTTATTTTCTAAGGTCTTGTTCACAACATGCATGCTTTGCCAAGAATTCTTTTCTTAAATGATTAAATATTTTGTATGTGTTTAGTAAACTGAGGACCAACACATTCCTGATTTTCTCCAGTTTAAAGAAAAAATCATAAAAACAAAACCAAAGAGGTTAAAATTGGAAGAATAATGGTGTGGATAGTGGAAGCATCGCCGTAGGAGAAAACCACATAAATCATCATGATCGCATGCTGACTTCTATTAAGTCTCAAAAATATGATAATTAGTAGGCACTTAAAAAATCATGCCGTTCTCATTGTGTGATTATTTTTGTTCCTGTTCCATAACTTATCTCTCTGCTCTTCAGCAAGTAAAGCAAACCTTTGAGGTCTGACTTTGTAATCACTCTCTGTAGAACTTTATTAGATTCACTGTTTTGAGCCTGTCCTGAAAATGATACTTTTTAAAAGTGATGCCTCCCACCTACTGAAGATCAAATGCAGCAAAACTCTCTGACCTTTGAAAATGTGGGTGTAATAGTCAGATCGGAGGACAGAAATCAAACAGCAGAAGCATGAAATAACTATTTTTTTATGACAAGTGTTGATCTTTTCTGTAGCTGCAAATTCCCAGAAAAGTTTTTCTTGATTTCCAAGGTCATTAACAACAGAATAGAAATAAAGTCAGAATAACTCGAACTGCCATTTTGGGTAAAGATTTTCCATGAGTCTGATAGTTCAGCTGAACTATCATTTATGTGACTTTGGGAGAACTTTTCTTTCCTCTCTTCTTAGGAAGGGTGACTGTTTGGATTGATAATTGATTTTTCAAGAAGATTTATATTTTTGGGATTACATTTGTAGGCACTGGTTTATGGCAAGGGTCCAAGAGTGAATTACATTGTCTTGGATACTAGGACCTTATTGAAGGAGCGGAAACAAAGGCATGAAATGGACAGAAGGAGTTGATCGAAAAGCGTGCAGAGATTGGTCTGTGTGTCCCACACCTCCCTGTAATCTTATAAATTGATTTTTTGGCTTGAGCATGTTATTTTTTCAAAGCACTTATAACTCCCTTGCTTGAATAGAAATGTGTGAAGAATGTTTTTATGAGGCTCAGAATTGACTTTGTTAACAAGAGGATGATAAATGATTGCCTACTATGCCCAACTCCTTTCCCCTGGGTCCAGTGTTCCTGGGGCAGGACATGATCAGGGTACAGGGAGGGGAGTGTGGAGATCTGGGCCATTAATATGTATTGTGAAGAAGGTGTGTCAGGTAGTGGTCAGATAAAAAGTGATGATAGCAGGGAAAGGGAAACTGATGTGAGCTTCATATACAAAACGAGCTTAAATACAAAATGAGGTGACTGTTGAAAATCTAAAACAAGGTGGAACCCAAGGGTAGTATGGAAGTTTGGGTGGCAAATATAAGCTCTTTGCTGTATGACCACTTGAATGGGTTAAATGGTTAGATGAATAAAAACAGTAATTTTCTGCTATAAAGTTTTCTTGCATTTACCTATAAAATATTTCTTTACATCTATAAAAAGCATTGTCTGAAAGATACCTTGATTTCCCAGAGGCTCTTCATTGAAAGCAAATGCTCTAACATCCAATCATTTTTATCTCATATTACTTTTTTGCTTACTTTTTACATCATTTTTATTCTTTATGAGATCAAAACACAGAGTAACTACTTTTTTTCAGCAAAGCACCAGTCTTGGGGGGCAGGAAGAAATAACTATCAGCTATAGCTATTTGACATTAAACAAGTTAACTTCCATTGATATATAAAATGAACATTATTTTATCTACAATAATACATATTAAAATCTACTATTATGTTTCCTAGTGCACAAGTGATATCTCAACTTTGAATGTAAGCAATTTTGGGTGAGAAGAAGGTGTGATATTGCAGCTATGAACAAGAGAAGACAAGATGGCTAGAGAAATCTGTGGATGTGACAGAAGCGAATGGAAAGGTCGTCTTATAAAGATGGCACTGCAACTTCCAAAGTCCTGCATTCTGTCCTCTATTTCCTTCAGTCTGCCCTTGGATCACAATTTGTCCCATGGAATGATCCTGAATAATTGAGTCGCGTCATCTCTTTGTTAAATGGAGCTCCCATCTTTGACATTCTGGAGACAAGTTTCCTGTGTGATACTCTAATAATCTTAGTTGAGAGGGAAAAAAAAATGGAATCCAATTTCTATCTCTATGCTGACCTTCAGGAAGTTCATTAGGAGTTAAGCTATATGTTGTTTTGGAGCATTGGCAATAAATTAAGAGATAAGAGGAAGATACGTTAGTTAAAGAGAAAATAATAAATGAGCAATAAAGTAATTTCATTCTGTGGTTAAATCCCCCATATATCCTTCAAACACTAATTAACAAAAGCCATAGATTTACCTTGCCTGATGAAACAGTGCAATTAAAGTTCAGGTATGCTTATATTGAATGGTTTAAGAGGGAAATTTTGTGACATGGCATCATTTTAATATCAGAAGTAGGAAAAAATTCTTTGTCATAGTAGATTTATGTATAATAAATCCTTTGAGAACTTCATTTGAGTTTATTTTCAGCTTAATTAACAGTGAACAAGCATATTTTTCTAATGGGTGTTATTGGAGTCATTTACTTTCTTCCAATGACATTGAAGATTTTAAGACCTCTGAACTCAGAATGTTCAGAAGAAATTGTGATGGTAATCATTTAAGACCTATGTAATAATGTCTAGTATTCAGCAGGGCTGTTTTTGTCACTACAGATACACATGATAAGACCCCTCCCTGAAGAGTTAGTGACAGTGAAAAAAGATAGAAAGCCATAAAGAAATAACGGAGAAAAGTCTTTTCATATATGAACAGACAGAAGAGGTATGGAAGGGGAGACACTGGTGCTAAAAACTGAAATATGAACAGAATTTTCTGAATGTTTCAGAGAACAGGGGAAGGGGATAGGAGTAGCCAAGAAAATTTCAGCAAATTGAAAGATAGATTTGATGAGATGCAGAACATGGCAGGTGGCTCAATTATTTCTTGTCTATAAACTGTTTCATTAATATTTCTTTTCTTTTCTTTTTTTTTGCCACCTATAAGAGACTAATTTTATTTCTTTATTTTTTAATTTTTTTAATGTTTATTTATTTTTAAGAGCAGAGACAGAGCACCAGCAGGGAGGACCAGAGAGAGAGGGAGACACAGAATCTGAAGTAGGCTCCATACTCTGAGCCTGACTCAGGGCTTGAACTTATGAACCACAAGATCTGAGTTACAGTCGGCTGCTAAATCGACTGGGCCATCCAGAAGCCCCTAATTTTTTTTTTATCATTGTTTTGTTTCTTGATAATTTTACTGATATTTTGCAAGGTCTATGCAGGGCATTTATAAATGGCCTATTTGTTAGATTATGTGATATGTAACAGTGCATCATCAAATAATAATATCATCATGAAAACAAACTGAAATTATCAAATATTTGCAACATGGAATAAACATTGAATAGCTCCACTTAACATATATGCACAATTAACAGATTACATGTAATTGGACAAGCTACATGAAATAAAGTTTCAGAGTGCTAAGGTCTAGTCACACATTGAACAGCTGGTGAAGGCATTGATAGCAGTTCAATCTTGTATTTCCACATCATACTAGAAACACTGTGTGAGGGGAGATAGGAGAACAAAGAAGAAAATGGCAGCGCTTCTTCAGGTAAGCATGAAGCAAAGTGCTTTCAGACAAGTGCCAATACTGCTCTGGCTTCATTCTTACAAGGAGAGGGTAATTGGTACACCTCAGAACACTTTTAGTTAGAATTAATGAAGCTGATCTTTAGGCTCATGGATCTCAATAGATATGGCATCGAATGTGGTCAGTGAAGGGCATGACCACTCACCCTATCCATGCCATGAAGGGATCTCCAGTCTTTTATGTACTTTGATCACCTTATCTCAATATGATTCTTATTTATTATAAATATAGCTCCTCTGGACACCATTTAATTTGTTTTAAATTTTAAATTTTTAAAGTTTTATAGGTTTGGATCTAAGCACACAGAACTATACAAAATCCAACACAATCAACTATTTAATTACTAAAAATACACATATTAAAGAAAGTTGAATATTTGAGGAACTCATTGCATGAGTTGCAGGTGTCTTTCATCATTTGCTTCTGCTACATTCCACCCTTTTCCTTCCATCACATCAACACATTTTCTGAGAAGGATACTGGCTAATAGACTTCATACATAACAATAAAAGTATTTAAAATAATGTAAAATAAAATCTCCTTTGAAACCTTGATCTAAGGACAGCCTAGTTCACTCTTCAGAGAAGTTTTGTAACTATTTGTAGACAGCATACAATGATACTCTATTTTCAGTAACCAATGAAGGCTAATTACATTTGAGCTTAAATATAAGTTCATTCAGTTCTAACATTGCGCCAATGGGCATTTAGCTAGTCTATACAGTCATAGATTAATGACTGATGGGAGAGCATATGTCAGGACTTTCTGCACCAGGCTCAGAAGGCATAAGCAATTACTTTTATTACAGACCCTCAGTTGTATTAATTCAAGACCAACAAATTCTTTAAACTTCTTGAGTGTAATAATACTATGTCCCATTTGGGATCTTGGTGATGGGGTTTTTCTCAATATCTGAATGCTGAGTTTTGTAACACTTAGATAACGGTGTTATAAGTGGTAATGCATAGCTTGTGTGGAAGATTGAATAAGATGGTCATCATGCACCTATACACTTATTCACCAGACACAAGACAAAAATGCTTTTAAATTTCAAAAAATTTTATGATGGATAATCCCTATCTAAGCAAGACAAATACTCCAGAGATCTGAGACAAGAGTAAAATTTCAAATTAATTTTATAAAAAAGTTCAACTTTAGACAAAAATTATAATTTTATACTACATACAAAACTAAAATTATAGACTAGCTGTGTTTGTCAAGCTGCAAAAATTCACCAAATACATGCTAATATCATAGTAGCCATACATGAAAGCATTAGGTTAATAATGATTATAAATTCAGTATAAGATGTAAACAATAGCTTGAAAGTGCTGAAAAACAAAGGCAGGTGGAATGAGAAAAAAATCTCTTTGTACAACAGGAACTGTATACATTGATTAAGATCTATGTTTATAGGCTTTTTTCTCCTTAATGTTCTGTCTAGGCTTTATATCAATGATAGAAGCATCTACTTTTAGAACTTGGGAAAAGAAGAGCAAATTAATTCCAAATAAGTTGAAGGGAAGAAATAATAAAGAGAGAAGCAGAAATAAGTGAAATAAAAACCAAAATTAACTTTAAAAAATTTCCCCAAAAGGTCCAATAAGCAAAGATTAAATTGTTAAATTCTTTTAAGACTAAAAGAAAGGGGCAAGCATTTCCAAGAAAAGGAAAGAAAGAGGGAGGGACAACATAGACTATGCACACTCACTGGTAATAAGAATTACTGGTAACGACTCAAAAAGCTACAAAGTTGACAATTTAGAGAAATAGACAAGGTTTTGGGGTGGGTGGAAGCCATGGATTAAAGGCAAAGATTTAATAAGGAACAAGTTATGAAATAAAGGGCAAAAAATAGTAACATTGACAATGGGAACAAAACTAACAAAGTAAATTTAGTTGTTTGAAAATATTAAGAAGACTGACATATATCTACCAAGACTGAAGAAGAAACAAAAGAGAGAAAAAAAGATGCAAATAAACACTAAATGCTAAAAGGAAACATTTGGAGGTACAAAATATCATTTAAAATAAGAAACAACTGGGGCACCTGGGTGGCTCAGTCGGTTGAGCATCTGGCTTTGGCTTGGGTCATGATCTCACGGTTTGTGGGTTCAAGCTCTGTGTAGGGCTCTGTGCTGACAGCTCAGAGCCTGGAGCCTGCTTCAGATTCTGTGTCTCCCTCTCTCTCTGACCCTCCCCTGCTCACATTGTCTTTCTCTGTCTCTCAAAAATAAATTAAAAAAACATTAAAATTTTTTTAAGTAAGAAATAATTGATTATTATATACCAACATTTTAAAACCAAAGAAATAACCACATATTTGGAAACTATAAAATGCCAAGATTTTTTGAAAAAGAATTAAAACATATGTATATTGTAAACAAAGGTCCATGTGGTATTTAGACTTACAAAGTTAAAATGTGCATTTGATAAAAATTTGTCAAGCATGCCTATAGAATGAAATAGTAAATCTATGTCAAAACTAAAATCTTCTGATTTTCATTTTTGTGCCTTTTAATATTTTGTTATGTTTAACAACCAAGAGAAGGACAGGCAGGCCACACATTAAAAAATATATAGAACTCTAATTTTTTAAATAATGCAGCTGTTATTTTATTTTATTTTTTTGTTTATAGTTTATTATCAAGTTGGTTTCCATATAACACCCAGTGCTCTTCACCATAAGTGCCCCCCTCCATGACCATCAACCTCCTTCCCCTCCCCCCTCCCCCTTCAGCCCTCATTTTGTTTTCAGTATTGAGGAGTCTCTCATGGTTTGCCTCCCCTCTCTCTCCCCTAATTGTTTCCCCCCACTTCTGTTCCCCATGGTCCTCTGTTAGGTTTCTCCTGTTAGACCTATGAGTGAAAACATGGTATCTGTCCTTCTCTGCCTGACTTATTTCGCTTAGCATGACACTCTCAAAGTCTATCCACTTTGCTACAAATGGCCAGATTTCATCCTTCCTCTTAGCCATGTAGTACTCCATTGTATAGATAAAACACATCTTCTTGATCCATTCATCAGTTGATGGACATTTAGGTTTTTTCCATGACTTGGTTATTGTTGACAGTGCTGCTATGAACATTGGGGTACATGTGCCCCTATGCATCAGCACTTGGCTATTGCTGGGTCATAGGGGAGTTCTATGGATAGTTTTTGGAGGAACCTCCACACTCTTTTCCAGAGTGGCTGCATTGCCACCAACAGTGTAAGAGGGTGCCCATTTCTCTGCATCCTCGTCAGCATCTACAGTCTCCTGATTTGTTCATTTTAGTCACTCTGACTGGCGGGAGGTGGTATCTCAGTGTGGTTTTGATTTGTGTTTCCCTGATGATGAGTGATGCTGAGCATCATTTCATATGTTTTTTGACCATCTGGATGTCCCCTTTAGAGAAGTGTTTATTCACATCTTCCACCCATTTCTTCACTGGATTATTCATTTTTTTGGGTATGGAGTTTGGTGAGTTTCTTGTAGATTTTGGATACTAGCCCTTTATCTGATATGTCATTTGCCACTATCTTTTCCCATTCAGTTGGTTGCCTATTAGTTTTACTGATTGTTTCCTTTGCAGTGCAGAAGTTTTTATCTTGATGAGGTCCCAATAGTTCATTTTTTCCTCTTGATTCCCTTCCTTTTGGGGATGTGTCGAGCAGGAAATTGCTGCAATTGAGGTGGGGAGGCTGTTTCCTGCTTTCTTCTCTAGGGTTTTGATGGTTTCCTGTCTCACATTCAGGTTCTTCATCCATTTTGAGTTTATTTTTGTATATGGTGTAAGAAAGTGGTCGAGTTTCATACTTTTGCATGCTAGTGTCAAGTTCTCCCAGCACCACCTATTAAAGAGGCTGTCTTTTATCCATTTATTTTAAACAGAATTTTAGATAATTAGTAGGTATATACACGATTTTGTCATTAAGCAATTTTTATGCTATAGGGTCTTCAACTCTCTTCTTAAAATCTAAACATGCAAAGATAAAAAGGTGAACATGTAAGGAAATCTGACACTAATGTTAAATGAGATATCAGAGTTGAGTTTGGATAACTAGGATTCTCACTAATTCATTAGATAATCAACCTTACTTAGGGTCAAAGCTTACTAATTTGATTTTCTCAATAGCCCGCCAGGGATTTTTATAATCCAGAGACTGAATATAATATTTAGTTATAAGAACATTATTTTATATTTCTTATTGAACTAAATTATTTTCTTTATACACATAAAAATATCAAGAGATTATGCATAAATTATTGATAACCTATAAAAATTAACCAATACAGTTTATTTTTTAAATATTTATTTTTGTTTTATTATTATTGACAGACAGAAACAGAGCATGAGTGGGTGAGGGACAAAGAGACAGGGAGATACAGAGTCCAAAGCAGGTTCCAGGGCTTGAACCCACAAACCATGAGACCATGACCTGAGCCAAAGTTGGTTGCTTAACCAACTGAGCCACTCAGGCACACCCAATACAGATAGTTTGAAAGGCACTAAGCCTTTTGGGTTTTCCCTAACCTTATCACTTCCAAGATGCAATCACTTTCTAGACATTTTCTCTGATCATTCTAATGCTTCTTTCTGTGTCTTTGATTCTCTCTTATTTTTCTATCTATATCTATCTATTTATCTATCTCATGCATATACACATATATGCATACATATATACATCATTTAATTTTCCATATAAAATTGAAATAAATTATATTTATAATTTATTACATTTGTAATTTATTGAATTTAAAATTTGATGAATTATGCTGAAGTTTCATCTATGAGTTTAAAATTTTTCAGTAAGGAATTTGTTGATACAAATGAAGAAAATATTTGTCAAATTTTGTTCCAAGATACTTACATTTTTGTTGTAATAAGTTGTGTTTTAAAAATAGCAGTTTCTATTATTGGTTCTTCATATAAATAAATATTTGAATTATGAAATTGAACACAATATACTAGCTAAAATCTTATTATTTATAGAAGTTTTTCTGCAGATTTCTAATAGAATCAGTTAAAAATTAGGGAAGTTCTGGTACTTCTTTTCCAATTTATTTTTTTCTTTTTTTCTTCTACCCTTCTTTTTCCTTTCCTTCTTTTGTAGAAACAGACCTAACTTCTAAGGTTTTATTTTCTCCACACCCTGTAATTCAGAAGTAATACATTTCTCTGGGCCTTTTGCTCTTATACAGAATAAAATGAAATATTTGGCTTATTACCTAGAATGTCTTTTATGGGGAGCAAATGAGTGTACATATGTAGATATATAGATAGATGATAGATAGGTACTGTGAACACCATAGAGGATTGAATAAAAGTAATGTATAATTTAAATTAAAAAATGCACGGTACTGGATTTCACTAGTCCACAATATTTTATGTCTTATATAGGTATATCTCATTACATTATGGTCTGATTTATTGCATTTAACTGATACATCTTTTTACAACCTAAACGTTTGTTACAACTCCACATTTAACTAGTTTATTGGTGTGATTTTTTTCAATAGCATTTGTTATTTCATGTCTCTGTGTCATATGTTGGTAATTTTCCCAGTATTTCAATCTGTTTCATTGTTATTATATTTTTTGGATGATCTGTGATCGGTGATCTTTGATGGTAGTATTATACTTTTTAGGAAAACTACAAACTATGCCTGCCTACCATGGGAAACTTAATCGATAAGGTGTGTGATCTGACTGCTCCACTGACTGGTCTGTCCTCCATCTCTCTTCCTCTCCTCAGGCCTTTCTATTCCCTGAGACACAATATTAAACTTGAGCCAGTTAATAACCCTACTATAAATTCTAAGTATTCAAGTGAAATTAAGAGTTGCACATCTCATCTCATTATTTTTATTTTTTATTATATATGTATATTTTTTATGTCTCTCACTTTAAATTAAAAGCTAGAAATGATTGAGCCTAATGAAGAAGAAATATGAAACCCTGAGACAGGCCAAATACTATGTCTCCTTCCCAAACAGGTGGTCAAGTTGTGAATTAAAAAAAAATCTTGAAGGAAATAAAGGGGCTATTCCATGGAACATACAAATAATAAGTAAATGAAACAGCCTTATTGCTGATAGGAAAGTCTGAGTGGTCTATAGAGATCAAACTAACCACAATATTTACTTAAGCCAAAGCCTAGTCCAGAGCAAAGCCCTGACTCTCTTCAATTCTGTGAAGGCTGAGAGAAGTAAGGAATCTGTAGAAGAGTCTGAAGCCAGGTTTGTTCATGAGACTTAAGGAAGAAGTCATCTCCATAACATAAAATCACAAGGTGAGTCAGCAAGTGCTGATGGAGAAGCTGTAGCCAGTTACCTAGACGATGCATGTAAGATCATTAATGAAGGGGGCTACCCTAGACAACAGATTTCCAATGTAAACAAAACAACCTTCTGTTGAAAGAAGATGCCATCTAGGACGCACAAACCTGGAGAAGAGAAACCAATGCCTGGATTCACGGCTTCGAAGAACAGCCCCTTTTAGGGGCTACTGCAGCTGTGACTGTTTAAGTTGAAGTCAGTGCTCATTTACCATTCTGAACGTACTAGAGCCCTCAATTATGCTCAAACTACTCTGCCTGTGCTCTATAAATAAAACAGCAAAGCCTGAATGACAGGACATCTGTTTACAACATGGTTTGCTGACTATTTTGAGACCACTGTTGAGACCTACTGTTCGGACACAGAAAGATTCTCTTCACCATATTACTGGTCACTAACAATCCATTGGGTCACCCAAGATCTCTAACAGGGGATGTACAGTGAGGTTAATGTTATTTTAATCCCTGCTGAAATAACATTCTTTCTCCAGTTCATGGATTGAGGAGTAATTTTGATTTTCAGTTCTTAATATTTAAGAATTACGTTTTGTAAGACTGTAGGTACCATAGCTAATATTCCTCTGATGGATTGCTGATGGATATTTATTCAAAATAAATTTAAAACATTCTGGAAAGAATTCACCATTCTAGATGCCATTATGAGCATTTGTGATCCATGGGAAGAAGTCAAAATATCGACATTAACAGGAGTTTGAAAGGAGTTGATTCTAACCGTGATGGATGACTTTGAGAAGTTTGGGACTTCATTGGTGGAACTAATTGCAGATGTAGGGGAAACAGCCAAAGAACTAGGAATATAAGTGGAGCTGGTATATGTCACTGAATTGCTGTGATCTCATGAAAAACTTGAATGGATGAGGAGTTGCTTCTTAAGGATGAGCAAAAAAAGTGGTTTCCTCAGATAGCAATTACCTTGGTGAAGACACTGTAAAGCTTGACAGCGTAAGATTCAGGATAGGACACAAGCTTAGTTGATCTAGCAGCACAGGGTTCGAGAGGATTGGCTCCAGTTTTGAAATATGTTCTACTGTGGGTGAAACGCTATCAAACAATATCACCTACAGAGAAATTTTTTATGAAAAGAATAATCAACTGATCCAGAAAATGTCAATGTTGCTTTATTTTAAGAAATTGCCACAGCCACCCCACCTTCCGTGACCACCACCTGGTCAGGCGGCCGCCAACATCCAGACAAGACAAAAAAGATAATGACTTGTCAGAAAGTTAATGTTAGTTGGCATTATTTAGCCATAAAATATTTTAAATTAATATATGTATATTGTTTTTTCAGAGATAATGCTATTTCACACTTAATAGACTACAGTACAGTGTAAAGATAACACCTCTGGGAAGTTATGGGAAACCAAAAAACCCATCTGACTCATTTTATTGCAATATTTGCTTTATCGCAGTGGTCCAGAGCTAACCCCGCTGTATCTCTTAGGTATGCCTCTATGTATTTAAGTAATTATGTGGGACAGTCACTTGGTTAAGCCAATTTCCTAGTTACTTTACAAATTTTGAACATATTCCAGATTCTTCCACTTTTTTATTAAGTTTTGGTCTGGCCTTTCTGTACTCTGTCAATTTGGTTAGTGGTTTTTGTTTTTTTTTTTAGTTTTATTTACTTATTTTGAGAGAGAGACAGCCTGAGCAGAGGAAGGGCAGAGAACGAAGGAGAGAGAGAGAATCCCGAACAGGCTCTGCACTGCCAGCTCAGAGTCAGATCTGGGCTTGAACCCAGGGAACTATGACATCATGACCTGAGCCCATTCCAACAGTAGGATGCTCAACCAACTGAGTCACCTAGGCACCTCTATTTTTTAATTCCAGTTAATTAACATACAGTGTTTAGTTAGTTTCATGTGTACAATATAGTGATTCAACACTTATATACATCACCAGGTGCTGGGGAATGGGAGGAACGGTCCCTGCATGGCTTCTGTTTTCAGGACCCTTGGGAAGGTGAGACTTATTGGTGTCCCAGGAGGGCATGCTGGAGGGAACCTTCCTGGTCGCCAGCCAAGTGCATCAGGACCATGGCGTCAGAGATTCGGAGGCTTCCTGGTTATCACTCAAGTGATTGCTGGGGAATGGGAGGAACTGTCCCTGGGGATATGGGACTCGATGAGGTCCCGGATGAATGTGCAGGACAGAGTCTTCCTGGTCACCAGCCAAGTGTGTCAGGGCCTGCACACAACTGCAAGCTGTTCCTGTTCTGTTCTTCCTTTATCTGTAACTATTGGTCTGATGAATCATTTATTGTGTTCTTGGTGCTGGCAAGGAGGGTATAAAATAAGATGCTGTTTTTAATAAAGTTTGCCATTAGCCATCAGCTCTTGGTCCGTCTCCATTAGTCATCAGCTTTTGGGGACATATACATTTCCTGAGATGCCTGGAAACCGTTCGTTGTGTTCCCTCAGCCATCAGCTGGAGGGAGCAGTGTTCCCATTGGCCATCAGCCTTTGGGAACAGAAGTTGGGTAGATCATCGTCTCCCCAGGAACCCCTCCTCACGAGGAACATTCTACCACAACCGGGTGCTCACCACCATGAGTGCCCTCATTAATCCCCATCACGGATATAATCTATTCCGCTTCCCCTCTGGTAACTATTAGTTTGTTCTCCATAATTAAGAGTCTGTTTCCAGCTTTATATTTTGCACATATTTCACTTGTAAATTTTAGTAATTCATTATATACTTGCACCTTTTATTAATGAAATGTTTGAATTTTGAAGTGTGTGCACAACCTTCGCATTTTATTATTTTTAATGTGTTTTTAAGTTTATTTATTTAGTTTGAGAGAGAGAGTAAGTGGTAAAGGACAGAGGGGAGGGGATATCCCAAGCAGGCTCCTCACTGTCAGTGTGGAGCTCAATGTGGGGCTCAAACTCACAAAACATGAGATCATAACCTGAGACAAAATTTCAAGTCAGGCGCTTAACTGACTGAGCTGCTCAGCTGCCCCATGCATGACTTTTGCATTTTAAATGTTTATACTTTGGTAGGGTAGGAACATTATTCTGCTTACTGCTCTATTCTCACTACTTGGACATAGCAAGTGCTCAATAAACATTTCTTGAGTCTTTAAACAAAAATTTCCGCTTCTTGCTTAGATACTAATTCCTTCAAGTCAAGATTTCAAATCAAGAAAACTACTAACAACAACGTAACCACATAAGACATTTGACTGACTCATTAGGACAGTGTCTTAAAAAATCAATTTCAATAAAAAGAAATATCATGATGTAGTTGATTGTAAGTAATAAAATCTACTGTGAGAAAATGCAAGTTATTTCAAGAAGGTACAATTCACAGGGATTTATTGGTGGCTTTAAGACTAGTGAAAAGTTCTAGTATATATGTGGTGGGTTGAAGGAACTCTAGCTAAGGCAGTGGGCCACTATGAAAGCCCTAGGATCATTTGGAAGTGTGGGAGACACTTTTTGGTTGTTGTAACACTTAAAGTATTTTCCAGCTCTTAAATTCTTTGAGTCTGTTTATCTGGTTCCCAGCCTCACAAATGAAACATTTGGCAAACGTCCAACATGTGGGTCACTGGTCTGGTCATGAGACAAATGTGAAAGGAGTTGGCACCATAAAGAAGATCAAAGTGCTGTGGTAGAGACACACTATGCACAGGCAATTATAAAATAAACTCCAAATAAATATAAAAAAGCTATGCTCAGTATGTTAGGGGAAAATAATTTTGTAAGATGTTTGCAACAATAGATAGTAATATAGGCGTAAAATAAATAAAATGCAAAAGTCTATCTGCTAAGACTTCTGCCAATTTCATTAAACAAACCAAATCGAATCGTTTTACTGTTAGGTTTCTGTGACCACTTTATCTTTTAAAACAACTTACTTTATGTAGCAGTCTTGACTATTTACCTGAACCATAGCAAAAAATCAGAATCAAATCCATCTATTCTTAATGTTTGTGTAAGGATGCAGACAAAACCAGGTAAGTATGGAACAATGGATAAGCAAAGTTATCACACTTTGGTGTAAAAAGTTTATATTTTGTGAATTTTTAAAATAAATGCTAATACTAACCTGGCCAAAAAATACTATAAAATAAGGACAATTAAAATAAATGAGCATATATGTTTTGAAAGGAAAGTAAGTCATTGAACATTACTGTATGTCAAGTACTATTCTAGTTGCTATTCATGTATTGAGTATTTTAATTCCACTAATGACTCAATCAAGAAGATAGCAGTGTATGCCCTTTTATAGATGAGTGAACTGAGGCACAGAGTAGTAAAAGGCAACTTGGGCCACACATCTTGTAAGGGAAAAAGTTTGGACTTCATTTTATATATTCCTGCTCTTGAGGTGAGAACTTCACCCTTGCTCCACACTCTCTACTGCCTCTTAAGAACACGTTATTCATGCTCATCACTTTCATCTTTGTGCTTGGAACCACATCAGAGGCAATAGGCCTTCATGATATCCTAGACTTCGATGTTGGGGCCAGGCAGAAAATGTAAATGGATAGGTAGCCACTGTCTTGAACTGGAAAACAAAAGACTGTGCCCCAATGGAAAATGATTCTTCCTAGCTAGCCCAGTATTTTGTGTATAAACTAGGCCCAGTGTTACCAGATCTTAGAGTTTGAAAACTTAAAATGGTACTATGGAATACTTAGTAAAATATTCTTATTTTTATGTTAGAATACAGGGGATATTAACTATCAGGAGATTTTTATCATAATAAAGTTTATCGAGGCACATTAGCTAGCCACGTATGCCAGAAAACAATTCTTCACCCTTATAGTTAACTTGGCAAGCCAATGATATTTATTAGTGAAATTACAGGACAGACAGTAGGTGTACTTGTGGTGAACATAGCGTAATGTATAAACAAGTCAGGTCGCTAGGTTGTACTCCTGAAACTAACGTAACATTGTGTGTCAGCGATATTCAAAAAAATCGGCAAGCAGAAATAAAGGATGCCATCTTACTTGAGGAGAGGGAGAGAGCCAGAGGGAAAAACAAAACAAAACAAAACCATGAAACCATAAATTCCCACTCTGTTTTGGAAAAGCCTTGTAGTGAAACGTCCAGAGTTATTAACGTGAATAAGTAATCTAATATTATATGGTCCACCCTTCTCTCTACAGTTCAGATTTTCTCAGTTCTACCCTTACCTAGTGTTCTGGAGTCATGTTATACTTCAATCTAAGTTTCTAAGAAGGCCACAGAGCATTTGGAAGTCCCCAGTTTCTACAGGGAGTTGACATTTTCCATAGTGACAACTTCAAGAATGAGACTCTGGAGCCATGGATAGTCTTGGTCAAAGTTAATTTCCACTCAAGTTCATTCACATGTAGAGTTCATTGTACCTTGTCAAAAGTATCTTCCTTAACTATTAAGTCATAAAGATACGCTCCTAATATTTTCTGAATATTTTAAATTCAAGCCTCACATTTAGTTTTTTTCATCAGCATGGATTTTATTTTTGTGCAAAGTAGGAGATAGAAATGTATTTTAAACTTTTCTGCATGAATGGCTCAACACTCCAGCATTGTTTATTGAAAAGTCCATCCTTTCTGCTTTCCTCATGATTTCTAAATGTCTCTTCTGTCACATACATTGTCTATATTTATAAGAGAATCTATTTTGGAGCTCTTTTATTTTCTGTAAGTCAATCTCACTCTGTCTTAATGAAAACCACTTTAAGTGATAAAATTCCTCCTAAGAGCTGTTTTAGCTTTGCCCCACAATTTCTTAAATAAAGTTTATTTTTTTAATTGCTACCAGTTCTAAACAATTTGGAAATGCTATTATTCTTTCTACTTTAATCCTTCCCCAATGTGTTCAGAACTGAAGGATTTTCTTAAGTTTCCAGAAAGTTAAAGATTTTTCTATTTTTACTTAATTATTATTTTGTTCTGCTTTGTCCTTCCAATGTTATTACATTTTTTTTGACAATAGATTATGACACAATTTATTGTCATACTCAGGGCACTTATTGTGAATGAAATGAAAGTACCATTAATACTTGTGTCAAAATAACAATCATGTATTGCAATTGTACAGGATAAACTTGGGCATATTTTTACCTTAGAGAAAAGAACATTTTCTTTTCAGTATCTGGAAATGTCCTTTCTGTGAGTGCACCATGCTTACTTGAAAATTATATATAGTCTAACATTAGATGGGTATTATTAATCAAGTTATTGAATCTTTATTTTTGTAAACTTAAGCAAACATATTTAGACAGGCATATTTATACAGTAATATTTATCTAATTACGTAAGCATATTTAACATTGGATTTTTTTTTGTTGTAGTTGTTGATTGCCATATAGCAAGGTTATAAAGTTAGGCAAAATATATGTTCATGACTAACTTGTTGATCTAGTTTTACCTTTAGAAAATTATAACATCACTCTTTCTACCTTATTCTGTCTCATACTAAATTTGCTATTGTTGCTTTCTTTCAATTCCTTTTTAAATCTACTTATTCACTTCTAAAGTCTATTTTTGAGTAGTTTTAGGTTCATGACAAAATTGAAAGGTACACAGATTCTTATACATCCACTACCTCCCCATGTACGTTGTCTCCCCTATTACCAATGTTACCAGAGTCGTACTTCAACACATAGCCAAGATCATCTAGGTTTTTGTGTGTGTTGTATAGTTTTGCATTTTGAATTTAAGTCCATGATCTATTTTGAGTTAACTTTTGAAAAGAATGTAAGGTTTGTGTTTTTGTTGTTTGTTTTTGTTTTTTATGTGGCTGTCCACTTAACCCAGGATCACTTGTTGACAAGACTATCATCGGTGGGGATGCCTATGTGGCTCAGTCGGTTGAGCTGCCAACTTTTGATTCGGTGGCTCAGGTTGTAATCCTTGGTCGTGGCATCTGGCCTGGTTTCTGAGGGGGGCTCCATGCTGAGCATAGCCTCTTTAAGGTTCACTCTCTCTCTTTGTTTCTCTCTGTCTCTCAATCTCTCTCTTTCTCACCCTCTTTCCTGTTTGTATGCTCTCTCTTTCTCTAAAATAAAAATTAAAAAATTAAAAAAAAGAGAGACTATTATTGCTTCTTTTACTGCCTTTACTCCTTTGCAAAGATCAGCTGACTCTTTTTATGTGGCTTTATTTCTGGAATTTCTGTTCTACTTCTTAGGTCTGTTTGTCTATCCTTTTGCTAATACCACACTGTCTTGATTACTGTCTTTTTATAATAAGTCTTGAAGTCAGGTAATGTCAATCCTCCAATTTGATTCTTCTCCTTTGATATTCTGTTGACTGACTGCTCTGGGTCTTTTTTCCCTCCACCTAAACTTGAGGATCATTATGTTAATGTCCACAAAATAGATTGCTGGGATTTGGGTTGGGATTGTTGCCTCTATCAAGAAGGGAAGAAAGTACATTTTGACACAACTGAGTCTTCTCATGCATAGTCATGGAATATCTCTCCATTCATTTAGTTATTTTTTCTTTTCATTTATCTTAGTTTTTTGGTTTTCCTCATATAGATCTCGAACATGTTTTTCCTACAAAATTATACCTAATTATTATACTTGATTACTTTATTTTATATTTCTTAATTGTTTTATGTTTTGAGTGCTAATGAAATAATACTATATTTTTATTAAAATTTTTTAAATGTTAATTCAGTTTTGAGAGAGAGAGAGAGAGAGAGAAAGAAAGAGAGAGAGAGGGAGAGTGAGCAGGGGAGGGGAAGAGAGAGAGGGAGACACAGAATCTCAATCAGCCCCAGGCTCTGTGTGAGCTACCAGCACAGAGCCTGATGTGGGGCTCAGACCCACAGACTATGAGATCATCACCTGAGCTGAAGTCGACTGCTTAACCAACTGAGCCACTCAGGCACCCCGATGATATGATATTTTAATGTAAAATACAAGAAAGTGATTGACTTCTCTATATTAATTGCAAATTTGCCAAATTTGTTTATTGATTCTGGTAGTTCTTGTCAAAACTTTAAATTTTTCACATTGAAAATCATATAATCTGTGAACAAAGACAGTTTCATTTCTTCTTTCCAAATTAGTATACCTTCCATTTCTTCTTTTGCCCTTTATGCATTAGTGAGAACTTCAAATACTCTGTTGCAATGTTGTGAGAGGGCCTTGTTTCCTCTAGCATATTTTAGAAGAAAAGTGATGATTTTCTTACCATTAAGTATAATATTAACTATAGTGGTGGGCCTTCCTTCCTTCCCTTTCTCTTTCTTTCCTTCTTTCTTTTTCTTTCTTTCTTTCTTTCTTTCTTCCTTCCTTCCTTCCTTTCTTTCTTTCTTTCTTTCTTTCTTTCTTTGTTTAAGTTGAGAAAATTCCCCTCTATTCCCAGTTTAGGAGAGTTTTTATCATGAATCAGTGTTGGATTTTATTAGCTGCTTTTTCTGTATTTATAGATATTACCATGTGATTTTTCATTTTTAGTGTGTTGATGTGATGTGTTACCTTATGTGGACAAATCTTGCTTATCTGGGAGGAATCCCACCTGATTCTAGTGTATGATTATTTTATACATTGTTAGATTTGGTTTGCAAATATTTGGTTGAGGATTTTTGCCTTTATTCATGAGAGATACTGGTCAATGGTTGTCTTGTATTATCTCTGTCTGCTTTTGGTGTTAGGGCAATATTGTTATCATCGAATGCGTTAGAAAACATTCTTCCTGCATTCTCCTCTGAAGTAAATTCTATAGATTTGGTATAATACCTTCCTTAAATGTTTGGTATTATTTGCTATTGAAGCCATCTGGGCCTCCTGCTTTTTGTTTTATATGGTTATTAATTATTGAGCTAATGTATTTAATAGATATGGGCCTGCTCAGATTTTGTGTACCCTCTTGCATGAGTCATGGCGGGTTATACCTCTCAAGCAATTGATCTCTTTCATCTAGGTTATCACATTTGTGGTTTATAGTTGTTCATAGTATTCCTTTATTATCCTTTTTAAACATTTCCATGGGGACAGTAGTCATGTGCATTTTCATTATTGATATTAGTAGCTTGTATTCTCTCTGTGTGTGTCTCTCTGTCTCTGTCTTCCTCTCTCTGTCTTTCTCTCTCTTTCGAGATTGGCTAGAGGCTTATCCATTTTATTCATCTACTCCAAAAACCAGGTTTGGGTTTTATTGTTTTTCTCTATTGATTTTCTTTTTTATTTCACGTATTTGTGCTCCCATTTATCTTATTTATTTCCTTCTACCTACTCTAGATTTAATTTATTTTATTTTTTCTAGTTTCCAGAGATGGAACCTTTGATGACTGATTTAGGTCTTTTTTCTGCCCTAGTCTATATATTCAGCAGTATAAATATCCCTCTAAGCATTGCTTACATAGCATCTCACAAATTTTCATAAATTGTGTTTTTATTTTTACTGAGTTCAAATTATTTTCTAATTTATCTTGAGATGCCTTCTTTGACCCATTTAGAATTTTGTTTTTAATCTCCACGCATTATGGGATTTTCAGTTATCTTTGTCCGGTTAATTTCTAGTTTAATTGCATTGTGGTCTGAGAGCAGACTTCATGTGCTTTCCCCATTAGGAACCAATTGGATTTTTCTCCAAAATTTAGTGCACAAATCTGGCTGAGCTCTTGTTGGTAAATCTCAAATTGTGGGGGCTTCCCTGTGATAGGGTCTCCCTGGAGTTTTTAACTCTTAGAATAGCCACGCTGCAGCTCCAGCACTGGTTAATAACAGTTCAGGGTTTCCTACCTGACATGAGTTTTCTGTGAGGTTTCTGCCTGAGTCTGCGCTCCAGTGAGCCGTGACTTCCTGCGTTCCCGTTTGTCTCTAATCTGGGAAGTAACAATTGTGCTTCTCCTCTAGATCCAAGAATACGTGTTATGTATGTTAAAGTCTGGTCAGCCTTTAGTTGTTGTTGGAATAGAGTGGTGCCTTCTAGTTTCCTCACAAGTATACCCGGAAACCAGCATTCTCTCCTGACACTTCTTTATTCTTTCGTTTGTTCTATATATTTTTTTCAATTCCTGTGTGTCTGTGTGTTTTGTGCACTACTACTTCTAGATCATTTTTCTCCTACTGCTGTTTTTCCCTCTACTTTCCATTGGATATAGAGAATTGTCTTTTGTGTGTTAACATTATGATTCCATTTTCATACTATTTTTGATTATCACTGCTCTACTAATAATCCAACTTATGTCCGTCTGTCTCTGTCACATTTTAAATATAACAATAGTGATATCTCCCTCTTAAAAAAGGACAAGTATCTTAGCAATTGTGTCCTCTTTTACTCCCTGCTTTGTCGGTATCATCTGGAGTGTTAGTGTGGAATTGTTATAAACATTCTAGCTGCTTCGCCATTTAGCAGAGTGCTTTTTAAAGTTCTTTACTTATCTTTACTTACCATTTATTTTGACATATCCTCCTGAATTGTTTTTCTACTAGATGGAGCTATACCCCCCAGGTCATTTTTCAGGATATAAAAATGTGCTTAAGCTTCTGAGTTCTTATATCATGGAACATTTTTGCACTCAGAAGATTTTTGCAAAGTGGTATTTAAAAAATGCTAACTTACTTTAGTTTTGTAACTGGTCTTCAGTTTCATTGGGAAGGCTTTTTTAAAAAATCATCATGACCAATTTTAAGTACACAGTACAGTAGTGTTAACTATATGTACGTTGTGTGGCAGATGCTATTGGGAAGTCTTATGCCAACTTGAGTCTTATTACATGGGAGAATATTGGTGGTTTCTCTGAATTTTTTTTCACACTTACTTTTAAATTTCATTGATGTGATGTTTCCTTTTCTCTTATTTCTCTTTTAGCACTCTGTGTGGTTAGGGATTTTCAGCTTTTCATCTTCATATAGTCATTTCCTTTTAAAACATTCCTTCACTTACATTTTTTTCTGTCCTGGGGTGATATCTACCATAAAATATGAATATTTCTACTTCTATGGCATATAATTCTTTTAAATCTTCTCCTCATTTAACCTTCTTGATGCGTCCTGGCTTAATACTTTGGCTGGCCCTCCAGTTCATTAATTCAAATGTTTTGTCACAGAGCATCATTTGTGCCACTTAAAGATTGGACCTTAACTTCCATTTTCCTGTTGTTGATATTGATATTTTTGTGGTTTTACTGGCAAGGAAAAAGGACAGGTGATTTCCTTCTATATTTTAGCCCATTTCATTGTTTGAACATTTGTATAGTCTCATTTTTTTAAGGACAAGTTCTTGGATTTATTCTTTTTATTGAGGTGTAATCAACATGTAACATTATATTAATTTCAGCTGTACAACGTAATCATCAAATATTTATCTATGCTGCAGAAAGATCACCAAAATAAGTATAGTTATCGTCTGTCATCTTAGCTGCAAAAAATTTTTTTCTTGTGTTGAGAACTTTCAATATGTACTCTGTTAGCAACTTTCAAATATTAATACCGTAACAATAATCACCATGTTGCACATTACATCCCCCATGAGTTATTCATTTTGTAACTGGAAGTTTATACTTTTTGCCCATTTCACTCGTGCTCCGCACCACTCTTCCTCTCTGGCAATGCCAACCTGTTCTTTATATCTCTGAGCAGGTTTTTATGTTTCTTTTATTTGTTGTGTTCCTTAGATTCCACCTATAAGTGAAGGCGTACAGTATTCGTCATTGTCTGACCTATTTCACTTAGCTTAATACCTTCCAGTTCATCCATGTCATTACAAATGGCAAGATTTCATTTTTTTAATGGATGAGTAGTATTCACTTGTGTGTGAGTGTGTGTGTAAGTTAGTTCCACATTTTGACTATTGTGAATAATGCTGAAATGAAGATAGGACCTCTATATTTCTTTATTTTTTATTATTTTTTAAAGACGTTGTCTTATGCTAAGAATTATACTTTCTATTTTTAATGGGTATTTTTGAGAGAAAGATAGAGAGAGATTGGGGAGGGGGGCGGGGAAGACACAGAATCAAAGCAGGCTCCAGGTCTGAGATGTCAACAGAGAGCCCAATGTGGAGCTCAAACCCATGAACTGTGAAACCACGACCTGAGCTGAAGGCAGATGCTTAACTGACTGAACCACCCAGGTGCCTCTGGGAGTTTGGATTTATTATTCTTAATTTAATGTTTATTCCTTATTTTTGAGAGAGAGAGAGAGAGAGAGAGAGAGAGAGAGAGAGCGAGCGAGCGCATGAGGGGCAGAAAAAGACAGAGACACAGAATCCAAAGCAGGTTCCAGGTTCTGAGCTGTCAGCACAGAACCCTACAAGGGGATTGAACCCATGAGCAGCAAGATCATGATCTGAGCTGAAGTTGGACGCTTAACCAACTGAGCCATTGTGCCCCTGGATTTATTCTTAAGTGACCCTCACAATCCTTGTCTTTTGATAAAATATTTACATTTGTTTTAAAAATTTGTGTGTGTGCGTGCACACACACACACACACACACACACACACACACACACATGAAAGGGCTTTATGCTTTACTAGGTTAATTTCACAAGTTTCTACACTTAAGTGGTGAAGCATCAACCTTGCCCTCTTGCTTTCCGCGGGTTGTCTGTGCCTTTTTCTTTATTTCTCTTTCTCAGCTATTCTTAGTCTGAAGTTTGGTAGTTTTACTATGATTTTCAATTTAGCTAGTGTTTGCCATCTTCTCTTTAACTGTTATATATAAATTGATATTTCTTAAGTAATATATATGCATTAAGTAATATTATGCTTTCTATCAAACACCATAATTGGCTACACCTTTATTTCACTAATAGGTGTGAATTTCTGCAAATCTGTATTTTCTATTTTTCCTTTTTTTCTCTGATATATTTAGTTAGACCATTATTCAATTTTCCCTTTTATCTGTATATATTTTGTGCCAATAAAGCTTACTAAGGTATTATATTTCCTATTATACTATCATCTACCATTTTCAGATACTTTACATATTGTGAATATATACATACATCTGCTTCCTCTACTTTTATTTGTCCATCTTGAGATCACTCTTTAAATTTAATTGACTTTTTATTTGGTTAGAGTAAATGAGTAAGTATTTTTGGCATTTAGACAAAGTTTATGTTTTTTGTTTTGTGGCAGTATGGTTATAGAATCCTAGAGTGATGTCTTTCTCTTTGATTTTATGTTTTAAGTAAGCTGTATTTCTATTTGGAAGTTTGGAAAGTTTAATATTTATCCTAGGTGTTCAAAAATTTCACATGAAGCTTTTTGTAAATAAATCTTCCCTGGGATGAGTTGCCCTCCTTCAATATGAAAAGAGAAGTCACAAAAGGTTCTTTAGTAAAGTAAGCCCTAAGTTTTCTTCTTTTAGAACTCTTGTTTTGTCACATTATGTCACAGAATCAGGTAGTCAAGTCTTATCATCTTACCATCCATTCTCTCCTTTTTCCCCCACATCTGTGTGGTGTGCCTGCACTGTGAGGTATTTTCTTCCAATCCATATTCTAGAATACTAATTCAGCCCTCAACAGTAGCTACTGCTTCTGTTTTAGTTTGTTTCACGTTATTAACTTTTGGAAAATAATGTTTATATCTGGACAGCCTTTTCTGTATTTTTAACAAATAATTTTAATGTTTATTTATTTTTGAGGGAGAGAGACAGCGTGAGCAGGGGAGGGTCAGAGAGAGAAGGGTACACAAAATCTGAAACAGGCTCAAGGCTCTGAGCTGTCAGCACAGAGTCTGATACGGGGCTTGAACTCACAAAACAAGAGGTCATGCCTGAGCCTAAGTTAGCTGCTTTACCAACTGTGCCACCCAGGTGCCCCAGTCTTTTCTGTATTTGTATGCAAATATACTCTAAATGGAAGTTTCCAAGAACTGTCCTGCTTTGCTGTGGTTTTTGTTAGAGTTTTCTTTATTCTTGTCCACTTTTTTTTTCTTCCTTTGGCAATTTGGCTTTCTTTCCTAAATTTACTATTTCTCATCAAGTCTCAATTAGTGGAAGTCTCGGTTCTGGCTGGTCTAAGGAAGCAAGTTACATAACTGAGACCTCACCTCCTTCACCAACTTTACCTTCTACCGAGATCAGAAGGATGAACTCTCCGCCTTCAGGCTTCTCTGGGTGCAGGCTGGAGAGCAGTCCCCCAGCACCAACACAGCCTGTGGGAAATCTACTCCTGATGCAATTTTACTTTACAGGACACTAATAACACCTGCTCTTAATTACAGTGGCACTTCGCTTGGCCTTTGCTTGGCTACAGCATGTTCTGCAACTTTCCTCTTTCTTCTTTATTTTCTTTGTTATGTCCATATTGCTATCAAGTCTATATGCTAATATTTGAGAAAATTTTTCCTTACACATTTGAAGGATGAAGCTGTAAGAGTAGTCACCCGCAGTTAGAATCACCATACTTCTAGGTTTGGGGAAGAAAATCATGAGGTAGGTATATAGGAACTTAATTTATCTGCCAAATCAGTTTGTTTACCAACTGCATCATGTGATTTACTACATGTTGAATACATATATACAATTATATGCATATATGCATGTATTCATCTATTTATATGTTTATTTATACAAGATATATTTTATCTATACATTTATATCTATTACCATCTTCTTTATTATTAAGATATAATTGACATGTACCACTGTAGTAGTTTAAGGCAGATGATGATTTGTATATGTATGCACTGTGAGGTAATTACCTTGAAAAGTTTAGTTAGCATCTGTTACCACATGTATTTGCAATGTTTTTCTTGGAATAAGAAGTTTTATGATTTCCTCTGTCGGCAACTTTCAAATATACAATGTAGTATTGTTAACTACAGTCAACATGGTGTATAAATACCTCCCTAGGACTTACTCATAACTGGAAATTTGTAACTTTTGATCCCTGTTATTTAATTCTCTCACCTGCATCCCGTTTCTGGCCACAACAAATCTGTTTTGTGTATCTATGTGTTTATGTTTAGGTTGCTTGTTTGTCTGTTTGTTGATATTCCACATCTAAGTGAAATTTGACAATATTTGTCTTTCTCTGTCTGATTTATTTTACTTAGCTTAATGCCCTCAAGGTCTAACCATGTTGTTACAATGGCAAGAATTCTTTCTTTCTTTCTCCCTTCCTATCTCTCTTTCTATATATATATATATACACACACATATATATATACCTATACATACATATATGTGTGTAATATACACACATTTACCTATGCATATATGTACATTATAACATATATGATATATTTTATATATTCATATTATATAGAATATACACTTTTGTATAATATATAGTTTATGGATTTAATATAAAACAGTGTAGAGGATTATCAAGAAGTTAAAAATAGAAATAAACTATAATCCAGCAATTTGCAATACTAGGTATTTACCCAAAGGATACAAAAATACTGAATTGAAGGATACATGCACATTGATGTTAATAGCAGCATTATCTACAATGGCCAAAACATGGAAATACCCCAAGTGTCCATCAATGGATGAATGGATAAAGAAGTGGAATATAAACACAATGAAGTATTACTCAGCCATATGAAAGAATGAAAACTTGCTATTTGCAACAACATGAATGGAATCAGAGTGTATTTATGCTAAGTGAAGTATGTCAATCAGAGAAAGACAAATACCACATGATTCCTCTGACCATTTTTAAACTGGATCTTTATCTATAGTGTTGAGGGTTCTTTGTATATATTAGAGATAAACCCTTTGTCATGTATATAGTTTGCTTTGTTGATTATTTCTGTTGCTATACAGAAGATTTTTACTTTGATGTAGTCCTACTTGTTTATTTTTGCTTTTATTGCCTTTGTTTTTGGTATCAAATCCAAAGAATCATTTTTGAGACCTCTCTTAAGGAGCTCACTACTTATGCTTTCTTCCAGGAGTTTGATGATTCCAGGTCTTCCATTTGTCTTTAACCCATTTTAAGTTGATTTTTGTACATAGTGTTAGATAGTGGTCGGTTTACTCACTTTTGCATGTGACTGCCCAGTTTTTTTGGTTGAAGACACTCTCTTGTTCCCACTGTATAATCTTGACCCTTTGTCATAAAGTAATATACTAGATATGCATGGGTTTATTTCTGGGCTCTCTATCCTATAGGTTCTATTGACCTATATCTGTTTTTACCATACTGTTTTGATCTTTATAGTCTTATAATATCATTTGAAATTAGGAAATGTAATGGCTCATGATCCCCCCTCCCACCATTTTCAAGTTTGCTTTGGTTATTTGGGGTTTTTAATGATTCTATAAAAGATTAGGATTGCTGTGAAAAATGCCATTGTAGTTGTGATAGGGATTGATTGCATTAATCTGTAAATTGCTTCAAGAAGTATGTTCATTTTAACCATATTAATTCTTCAAAACTGTGAGCACGAATGTTGTTTCATTTATTTGTGTCTTCTTCAGTTCATCAATGTCTTATAGTTTTCATTGTACAGGTTTTCACCTCCTGCATGAAATTTACTTTCTGTTATTTTATTTGTTTTAGTGCAATGATAAATGAGTTGTTTTCTTATGTTTGGGAGTTTGATTGGAAATATTTTGGGGTTCCTGGGTGGCTTTATTGTCCTAAGTGTCCACGTTCATCTCAGGTCATGATCTCACGGTTCCTGGGTTCAAGTTCCACATTGGACTCTGTGCTGACAGCTCAGAGCCTAGACCCTACTTTGGATTCTGTGTCTCCCTCTCTCTATGAACCTCCCCCACTTGCATTCTGTGTGTGTCTCTCTCTCTCTCAAAAATAAACATTAAAAAGTTTAAAAAAAGAAAATATTTCAGTCTTTTGATTAATGTGTGGATGGTTCTATCTTTATAAAATTGAGTCTCCAGCTCCATTTTTTCACACATCTCTGGTATCTCTCAATAGTGTTTTAAAGTTTTCTACTTTGAGAACTTGAACATGTTTTTGCTTTATTTATTTGATTTTTATAATATTAATTTTAAGTATTTGTTATAGGATTGCTTAAATATGTGTTTTAAATTTTTAAATATTTTTATATAAAACATTGTTTTGCATTGAATTGTAATTCAATAACCTTGTTAAATATTTTTTTACCTTTTTTAAAGTTTATTTATTTTCAGAGAGACAGAGAAAGCATGAGTGATGGAGGGGCAGAGAGCGAGGGAGAGAGAGAATCCCAAGCAAGCTCTGTACTGGCAGCACAGAGCCTGATGTAGGGCTCAGACTCACGAACTGTGAGATCATGACCTGAGCCAAAATCAAGAGTCAGACACTTAACTGACTGAGTCACCCAGGAGCCCTTTTGTTAAATATTCTTTAACATTAATAATTTGACTGTAGCATCTCTTGGTTTCTCTTAACACATAATCATGTCATCTAAAAACAGTAGCCCTTTTCCTTTCTGATCATTTTCTATTTTACAACTTTTTCCCTGAATTAATGTGTTGTCTAGAAACCTTGGACCAATATTGAATAGAAATGGTGAGCCTCCTTGTTTTCTTCCCATGAAAACAAGGAACTTTCAATATTTCATCAATAATAATAATAATGTTTTCTGTATATTTAAGATAAAAACTACATACCTTTTTAGGTTAGAAAAGTTCCTTTCTATTCCAAGTTTGTTTTTTAAAAATAAATGTATATTAAATTATCTAAATATTTTCTAAGTTTATTAATATTATTGATTTTCTCTCTATTGTGTTAGTATAGTAAATTATATTAATTGAATTTGAATGATTGACCATTTTAGTTTCCAACTTATCTTAATTATATTATTCATATGTATTTATTGCTGATTCATTTTATTAATATATTTTAGGATTTAATTTTAATCTAAATATATGTGGCCTATAATTTGATTTTGTTAAAATACCCTTGTTCAGGTTTTGGTATCAAGATTCTTCTTGCCTTATGAGTTATAATTAAAATTTCTTCCTGAAATACCTGGTGAAAAATGCACTGGTAATGACTTCTGGAATTGAAAATATGGAGAAAAAAACTTAAATAACTTTTTAGTAGGAATAAGACTACTCATGGTTTCTTTTTCATTCTACAACCCTGTCTTCTAAATACTCAGTTTTATTCACATAACTGTGTTCAGAATATTTTCTCATGATCTTTTTGATCTTGGTAAGAATTTATATTATGTCCCATTTCACTCTTGACTCATTGGTTATTCTTTGGCTGCTTGTTTTATTAGATACAGAGAGGGATTTCTTCAAATCTCTGACTCTGATTGTGAGGGAAATGCTGGCGCATGGAGTCCCTCATCCACTGCACAGCCCAGCTGAGGAAGTAAACACCTGTCTCTGGCTGGAGTTTGATCTTGGCCGGCTATTTAAAGCCACTAGAAAAGCCTTAAGCTGATAATGCAAACTCAATCTCACAGTTTCCTTACTTCTCGGGTGTAATTGTTGTGAACTAAATTGTCTAATGGAGTTCACCAAGGGTATAAAGCCTCAGAAGCCCAAGGCAGGAACTTACACAAACTTGGTTGACTTTATTCCCATTTGGGTTTCACTTTCTACCTCTTCAATCCATCTCCCTAATACTGTAATTTTACTCAAGTATATTTCTCATGACCTTTGTCCAAAGAAGCCCAACTTAGAGCAAGGTTTGAACGTTTTTAAATTTGATCTATTGTGGGGCTATGCTGTTAAGGATGTGCTTCTGTAGAAATGTAGTACCTCTGGCTGAACAGAAACACCGAATTCTTGTGGGATCAACTACTGTATCTATCATAAAGCTTGGGCCTTAGAATCTCTTTGTTCTATGATGGATATAGTTTCTTAGGTATATTTGCTTTTATAGTATTCTTTTTAAAATTTTTATATTTTCAATCTTTTTGTAAATTTATTTTCAGATGTCTTTTATTAGCAATATATAATTATTTTATTTAAATTCAATTTCAAAGCATTTGCCTTTCAGTTACAGTAGTCAATAAATATTGAATATAATGCTACACTTGATTTTAGCCAAAAGGCCCAGAAGCGATTGAATATAATGCTAATATACTTGGGTTTAAATATATGATTGTATAAGTGAAATCATACAGTATTTATATTTCTCTGATTTATTCCACTTTTTTTTCATTTTTTATCACCTGTATTTCATATCTTTTTGTCTTTCCTTGAGTTCTCATAAATGCATTATTCTAATTTATAATAGGTTTCTAATTATCTCTTGAATTGTGATAGTTAACAAATTTGACTAGTTTTTAATTTGGGTCATTTTACATTTTTGTTCTACAACATTGATTTTTAATTTCAAGATTCCAATTCCTGATAGTGTTACAATGGTGTTAGATTCTTAAGGAATCCTCACCTCCTGCGTACACAGACTTCATAATCCCTGGGATTGTGACTAGGATGGATTTTACTACGTGATTAGGTTACATGGCTGGGCACTGTTTAATTTGAGAGAGATTTGCTTATCCATTTGGAGTGTCATTGTAACTACTGTATTGTAAATGTTGGAAAATAATTGCATATGTTAAAAAATAGTGTTATATTCTAAAAAAAATAAAAAATAAAGTTACAAAAAAATTTGAGAGAGATTATGCAAGTGGGTCTGACCAATCACATAAGTCCTTTATATCTGGGTGTAGAGGTATGGAAGTCATATAAGACATGAGGCATATGAGGGATTTAGTGCTAGGGAATTTCTTCCACCACCATTACTGTTGGAGGAGTCCACATGAAAGGAACCCAGGACAGGTCTATAGGAGCTGAAAGTGGCATCTGGCTAAGAGCCAACAAAAGAAACAAAAACTAACATACATCAACAGCAACAATGAAATAAAATCCTCCAATGACATAGATTAGTTTGGAAGAATATCTTAAGTTCTAGATGAGAATGCAACCTGCCAATACATTGATTTTGGGCTCATGAGACCGTGAGCAAAGATACCTACTTTGATTTTCAATATACAAAAGTGTGACATAATGAATGCTGTTTGAAACTTCTCAGTCTGTGGTCATTCTGGGTCAGCAATAAAAAATCAGTATGGTTAGTATGTTTGGCTTTGTTATCTTGAAGCTAATAAGTACAGGTGTTGTTTTGCTTTGTTTTGTTTTGTCTTGTTTTGTTTTGTTAGTTTATCACTTATGTTTAATCCATGTGGTTATTTCTGTTGTCAAACTCAGGCCAAATAGAAACTCTAAGAGCAAGTCTAAAGAAAGTTTGATTAGTTTAAAATAATCATCACAATGGTCTCATTAAATGTTATCAGCTATAATTAATTTCAGAATATAGTAGAGCAAGTGACTTAATTTCAAGCTAAAGTAATTTGGAATCTAGAATTTAAAGCAAAGTTAAGTGATCAAGTAAAAAAAAATGTAAGTAGAATAAAGCAGTGTAGTTAGACTTATGTATTCTGAAATATAAAATATTCATACAGGGGCACCTGGGTGGCTCAGTTGATTAAGCCTCCAACCTCAGCTCAGGTCATGATCTCATAATTTGTGGTTTTGAGCCCCACATGGATCACTGTGCTGACAGCTCAGAATCTGGACCCTGATTGGGATTCTGTGTCTCCCTCTCTCTCTGCCCTTCCCCCACATGTGCTCTATTTCTTTCTCTCTCTCTCTCAAAAATGAATAAACATTTAAAAATTTAAAAATGCATTAAAATATTAATGCATTTTTTCTGAGCAAATTAACCAAAAAAAAAAAGTAAAAGAAAGAAAGGAAAGAAAAAAGTAAGAAAGTAAGGAATCTTGAATAATATTATTAAGCCAAAAATATAGGAAGTTGGATTTTCAGCACAACAGGTATGTAAAATTCTTACAGAGCACCTGTAGAGCTTAACCTGTAAAGATATCTCAGGATGCCCATAGAAAAGATTCTGAGTTAAAGGAGATTTCATGGAAAGATAAGATAAGAGGTTTTAAATATGAAGACATGGTGAAAAGACCCATCCATCTTGGGATATAAAAGTTTGGAAGGGCCAGAGTGTGCCTATGGAAGAATAATGATTCCAAAGATATCTATGTTCTAATTTTTGGCTCCTATTTGTATGTTGTGATATGTGACAAAAGGATTTAGTATTGTAGGTGAAATTGAAGTTGTTAATAAGTTGATCTTAAGATAGATTATAGACAGTTATCCACATGTGTTCAAAGTAAGGGGAAATAGAAGAAAAGGTGCAATATGAATAGAAATGGATTCGTTTTTGCTAGTTTTCAAGATGGAGGATGTGGTGATGGAACAAAGAATAAAGACAGGCTATTGGCGCTGGAAAAGGCAAAATAAATCTATCTCTATCTCTATCTATCTCTATCTCTATCTCTATCTCTATCTCTATCTCTATCTCTCTCTATCTATCTCTATCTATCTTTACATCTATCTATATCTATCTATATTTCCCCCCGGAGAGCTTATAGAAAGAAATGCAGTACTGCCAATGCCCTGACCCTCTTCCTGATTCTTAGCAGTCTTGAGAATCAGCAGTGTTGTTGGTGAGTGAATGGGCTTTGGAACTCTTCAAAAAGATCAAAATGTTTTACAACTCTCTCAAAAAACCTTATTCTCAGAGCACTGTGACTTTCTGAACTGAATCAGAGCTTACTCTATGAGAAAAGTGTTATTCCTAGAGCAATTAGTATGGAGTTGAAGAAAAATTAAGTCAGATCCACACACAGGCATACCTCGGAGATGTTGCAGGTTCAGTTCAAGATCACTGTAATAAAACAAATATAATAGAGTCACATGATTTTTTTTCATTTTTCAGTGTATATAAAAGTAATGTTTTTACTGTACTGGAGTCCATTAAGTGTACAGTAGCATTATGTCTAAAAATATTAATTATACCTTAATTATAAATTACTTTATTGCTAAAAAAGTTAACCATCAGGTGAGTTTCATAGAGTCACTGATCACCATATGAAATACAATAATAATGAAAAAGTTTGAAATATTGCAAAAATTACCAAAATATGACACTGAGACATGAGGTATGTAAAAGCTATTGGAGAAATGGTGCTAATAGTCTATCAAGGGCTACCAAAAACCTTAAATGTATTCAAAACACATTATCTGCAAAGCACAATAAAGTAAAGCACAATAAATTTGTCTACTTGTATTACTATATTTTAAAAATTTAGATGGTATAAAGAGCAATACATTTTTAAGTATAAGAAATAACAAAATATGAACATTATTACTATAAGGAATTGATTATAGAAGGACATCATGAGCATAATACAAAATATAGAAACACTAAATAGAAAACAATACATGTGTTCCCTAGATAGATAGATATCTAGATATCTAGATGTCTAGATAGATAGATAGATAATATTGGACTGGTAAAAATAACAAATTTTTAATAAAGCTGTCAGTAAAGATCCTTAGAGTGGTCTACAATTAAAATTCTAACAACCATTTTTTTGCATAAATGGGAAATATGGAAGAACTAAAATTATAAAATTCTTATAAGAAAACAGTGAAGAAAACTTTCAACATTGTATATGGAACAAGTGTCATAGATGTGACAGCAAGATATTAAGCAATAGCAACAAAGAAAAGTAATGGTGGGAATGTAAAATGATGCAGGTGCTGTCAATTTCTCAAAATGTCATACAGAGAATTACCATAGGATTCAGCAATGCCAGTCCTAGATACGTTTCCAAAAGAATTGGAAGTAGGGACTCGAACATACATTTTATACCAATGTTCATAGTAACATTATTCACAATATCCAAAGGTAGAAACAATTCAAATGTCCATCAACAGATGAATGCATAAACAAAATGTGGTATATAGTACAATACAAAAATATGATTACTGACCATAAAAGGAAAATACATTTTGGTGTATGTTGCAACATGAGTAAGTCTTGGAAATAGTCTAAGTGACATAATTCAGACCAAGAAGGACACATCTGATTGCACATATATGAGATACCTAGAATAGGCAAAACTGTACACACAGAGAGTAGAATGGAGGTAGGGAGATGGGAGAAGGGAAAGATGGAATTGTTGTTGGTTGGGTGAAGTTTCTATTGAGGATGTTAAAAAATTGAGGTTTGAGGAGGCCACTTTCAGGCAAACAGGCTTGAGCAATGGGATGTGCAAAGGGCTCCCAGCAACCATCTGGCTTAATGCAAACAGGCCGAACAGAACAGGTGACACACCTCAAAATTCCATAGGCTCAGGGTCACCTGGGCGGCTCAGTAGGTTAATCTTCCATATTTTGGTTTTCAGCTCAGGTCATGATCCTACTGTTTGTGATTTGGAGTCCTGCATTTGGTTCTGAGCTGACAGTGCAGAGCCTGATTGGGATTCTCTCTCTCTCCCTCTCTGCCCCTACCCTGCTCTTGTGCTAGCTCGGTCACTCTCTCCCTCAATAAATAAATAAACTTAAAAAAATATCCATAGACCCTAACTAACCAATGGGCTGATTATAAGTAGGCTCAGTTACTAACAAGGGAAAGTTCCATACACCCCCTTAAACTTCTCACTTTCTTTTCTTACAAGCAGCCCCCTCTCACTACTGCATTGAAGATAGCCTCTCTTTGGCTGTCCTGCCCTCCACTCCCTTACAGTGTATTCAAAAAACTTCGATCTCCTTTGTTTGGCTTCAGGTGAATGCTTTCACTTCCTTTGCCACCTGCATCCACCCAATAGTTGCCCCACATTTGGGAGCCCCCATCCAATGAAGAGACAACCCATTTAGGCAATGCATATAATTATAATGGTTGTACAACATTGTAAATGCATTTAATGGCACTGAATTCTACTCTCACAAATTCTTCAAATGATAAATATTATAGACAGATGATAGTCAATAGATGATAGATTATAGATTGTAAAGAAATATTTTTAAAAGACAGTGAAGGAATTGCAAAAATATTTTTGACTTGTATTCAAGGTAATAACTATCAAAAATATATGTGGTTCTCTTATATGAATGATAAACAAAAATTAAAAATGGAAAATCATATGGATAATTAATTTAAATTAGAAAAAATCAAGAGCCAATAAATATATGAAAAGATACCCAATCTTATGAGTAATTGAAGCAATGTGAATCAAACAATGACTAGATTGGAATACTCTTAAAGACAATTGGCTATAAAATTAAGCAAAATGAACAAAAAAAATAGAAAGAAAGAGAAGGAATAAGAGAAGGGAAGGGAAGGAAAGAGAAGGAAAGGAAAGAGAAAGGGAGGGAAGAAGGACAGAATTTGACTTTTTGACCCAGTGGTTCATGGTAAGTATCTCATATTTGTTCACATGAGAAAATATTACATATGAAAATGACCCTTGTAGCAGTCTTAACAAATGGAAAATATAAGAATACAATCTAAAGTTCTATTAGGGGTCCTCTAGCACACCCTCCAAATGATCTCTGCCTGTCATTTTCTTTAAAAACCCTGAAAATTGTAGAAAACTAATAGTAATGTTAATAGTGTATTTACATTTAAATACAACTGAATTATATCCATTGAATCTGTAAATATTGACCAAGTTTGAATGTATCTATAGATTCATTTTGTATATTTGTGTGTTTGTGTGTTAAATTCTTTGAACCAGTTCTAGCATCTCAGTATTCTCATTCATTGATAAGTTAAAGAAAATCTGACAAGTTTTCATTTTATATTCATGTAAAAGTCATTATGTTACCTTTAAAAAATCATCTTTTGACATCACAATTAGGAAATAATTATTCATTTGAATTAACAGCATTTTGTTTATCTATATTCAGGAATACCACAAAACTAAAAGAAAGCAGTTTGTGCCATATATTTCATTATGGAAACTTCTTGGTGAAATATTATTAACTAAGTTGCTAAACCATATACAGTAACTCTATTTTAAAATTTGCATATAGAACTTGAGAAACCTAACAGAAGACCATGGGAGAAGGGAAGAGGAAAACATAGTTTCAAACAGAGAGGGGGGCAAACCGTCAGAGACTCTTAAATACAAAGAACAAACTGAGGGTTGATGGGGGAAGGGGGAATAGGTGATGGGCATTGAAAAGGCCACTTGTTAGGATGAGCTTTGCATGTTGTACACAAGTGATGAATCATGGGATTCTACCCCCAAAACCAAGAGCATGCTCTATATACTGTATGTTAGCCAACTTGACAATAAATTATATGTATAAAAATTTTTAAAAATAATTTATATAGATATAAATATGTAAAATAAGTACACATTTACACTAAAAACCCTTACTAAGGTGATTACATGATTTGTCCTTCTAACTGGGACATTTCTATGAATTGAAAACATCTCTACTACACTAACAACTACACCAGATCAGCATGTACAAATTGGGATATGTGGTCACTCAATAATTGTTACTTCTAGGAAAGTCATGGAATTTCTTTTCTAGGTATCTCAATATTTAAAAAATAAGAATATAATCCTTTATTCCTTCTACATTTTTAAGTAAAATGAAATACAAAAATATTTTTAATTGGTTGAACATAAAAATACTGTTTGAAGTACAAGTTTGGTCTTATTGTAGATAGTAGGTCAAATAAACAATAGAGATCAATTAAATGAATTATGGTACAAATGTGGAATACACTTTTGTATACCTTTAACAAGTTTCCATAGTGCTTCATCACAGAGAAGTTGCCCATTAAATAATAGAAAATTAAAAAAACAATGTAGGGGCACCTGGGTGGCTCAGCTGGTTAAGCTTCTGGCTCTTGATTTTGGCTCAGGTCATGATCTCATGATTCATGGGATGGAGCCTCATGTCAGACTCTGTGCTGACAGCATGGAACCTCTTTGGGATTTGGGATGTGTCCTCTCTCCCTCTCTCTGTGCCCCTCCTGCATATTCTCTTTCTCTCTCTTTCTCTCTCAAAATAAATGAATAAACATTAAAAATATATAGAAACAATATACAAAGTAATGATTCCAAATTAAAATGCATAACCTGAGAAAAAGGTAACTGATAACCAACACTTAAAAATATACTTTTGTGTGCATTTTATTTTTTCTATTTTCCAATATTTTCTGCAGTGGTCATTTATTTGTTTCAATCTTTAAAAACACACACACACACACACACACACACACACACACACACACATCCATTTTTACTTTCCATAGGTATGATAGCTGCTTTTCATCCCAAAGTTTGTTTTGCCCAATCCATTGCCTGACTAAAACAATTTACCAACTTCCATAATCTAGAGCAATTTTACTAAAACATCAGATAAATAGGGAAAGAAGTGTACACGGATATTTCATTATCTGGGCCAAAGACAAGGTATTTACATTATCTGACAAGAAGTTTAAGTATATGACAGGATATCTATCTATCTCTTGCAAAATTCTATGGTAAAAGGCAACTGTGAGTTATAATGAGCTCTTGCCCTGAAGAAGACTTTCCGAGGCTAGCTCTCCCTTTTGAAACATCTGACTCATTTCACAAACTATAGACCACTAAAGATTGAAACCTTCAACAATGTCGCCACACTGTCACTCAACATCTGAACCACCTTGCCAATGGGGAGCTTACTGCCTTCAGAAATAGTTCATTTTATTTTTTTAAGCTGTTAGAGAAAAAAAGAGCTAAATTTATCTCCTGATAGATTTCTTGTCTTTTTATTATTGGGAAAAGGTTAATCCAAAGTCAAATAATTGAAAAGAGATGTGTTGTAACTCTTTCCATTTGTCACCCTGAGTGTCTCCTCCTGTCCAAGCCAGACACCCTCCACTCCATGTAAGAATATTTTTTTCATTCCATATCCTCACCCAGAAATATCTTCATTATCATTGTCCAAGATGACCCTCTTGTACTGACTCCCTGAGGAAAGTTCCCTGATGCTCATGCACCACTCCAATTCAGTTAGATCCCACATAATTTACTCACATCTCATCCAGCTGTTCCTCTTTTCATAGAATTTTCCACATTGTATTTTTTATTGTAAGTAACATTCAGGTTTTAAACTCTGAAGTCCTAAAGGGCAATGATCATGAGTCTGCTTTTATATTTTTGGTGCAAAAATACTTCACATGTGTTTCAACTTCTGGTGCTGGATTGAATGGACATTTGAAATGAATACAAACCTGGAAAAACAAACCATGAATACAATTTAATCCTGCAATAAAAGTAATGTGCATTACCGTCTGGAATAGCTTACCTGCAAAGACAGCATTTAATGATTAAGATTTTCCTCCACTCCTCCAAATTATGAGTGCCCCTACTGGGCAAAGTTGGCATTAAGCATGAAAACAATCACCAAATTATGATAGTAGCTTCATTTCCCAAGTCTGCCACTCAAAAACAAGGTGAATCTCTTTGACCCTTCTGGATTCCATTGCCCTCACCACTCTGATGAAACTATCTGGAAGAACCTTCAACATTTCATCTCCTCCAGCTTGAAAAACGTAAACCAACAACCAACATGAACTTGGATTTATTTAGTCCATCATTTCTGTTCTGCTGTGTATTTCTCAGCTTTGGTGTTCCTAGTGACATGCTTCAAAGAACATATTGAAAGTCACTTTTGAGGTGGAAGTAGTTCTGAAATGAGCTTAGGAAAAAGAAATCAAATTTTTGGAAGCCAAAGGAAATATGAGTGAGTGATGTTAGGTGTAGATGATGGCTGATGACTTATATTCAATGCTTAGACCAATGAGTATTTATATTCTGAGATTTTTCAGAGACTTAGTATTCACCTTTTAACAGAGATCCTCCTTTAGGAAGGTGCTATAAGAAGAGGCCAGCATGAGAGCTCGGTGTGCCTGGGGGAAAATGTATCTAGTTATGGGGGCTTTTTAATCTGTGCTTGTGATTTATCAATACAGCCTAACCAAATGCTTTATTAATTCGGAAGGTGTCATGATTTTAATTTATTTTATATCTTTTATTGCTCGGGCCAAATACTTTACTAATCATCACATGTGTTTCAACGATTGAGGCATACATTAAAATACTTGACAGGCTGCCCATTAATCTACACACTGCAGCCCACTGTGCACTTTGCTGATGGAATTTCACATTTTATAGACCCGTCTTTGAATTTTGATGATTTGGTTCAATATTGTTAGCAGAGAACTTGCCTTCTTGGGAATGTATTGCCCATTAAAAGCGACATGCTAGGGTGATTGGGATGTGTTTTGATTTAACAATTGAGTTTATAATTGTATACACTCCAGTAACCACAGAGCTTTCTCTGCTGAAAAGGACTTTGGCTGCTGTGTGTTTATGCTGTAAAAGAACGTTCTTTCATCTATTTTTAGACCCCAAACTGATACAAAATCTTCTTAAAGACCAAATGAATAACATTTATAGATACTTTGAAACACATCATTTTCCCCTTTTTAAGAATATACTATCTCAAATCCTACAAAGATATGCTAAATAAAGCACTTTTCAGAAACTAGGAAGCACAAAGAAAAGGAATGCTTAGAATAAAATCCTCAGAACAGGCTCTACAAGATTCTAGGTGTGAGATTCATACCATCACTGACATTATTAGCTATATTCACTGTATCGCTGAGTAAATTCAAGAACTACACAACAACCAAACCAAACCAAGCCAAAACAAAACAAAACAAATAAACAGCTTTATTAGACTTGTTTTGACTATTGTGATGCTTATTAAAATGTTGCATTTTTCTCAGTCATTTTAGTCTAGAATCAATACAGCTTTAATCTTGCGTATCAGTCAACAGGGAATGACCTCCATTGTGTGCATAAATATTTATTCAACATATATTTCTTGAGCTTCCTTCTATGGATCATCATTTGATAGGATGCACTGCCCTCAAGGCAGTGGTTGGACAACACACACGAGAAGTTGAGAAACATAAACAATTTATCACAAGTGAGAGTATGAATTTTTCAACAACTTAGTGTAGTGGAAAAGGCAACACAGAACTTGAGGGAAATTAGTATCTACTGTATATTTTGAGTTTAGGTTAAGCTGCAATCAAATTGCAGCCCTAGAATCACAGAACTATGGGGCCCAGAGAAGATTTTAAAATCTCTTCATGCCTCAGTTCCCTATACATTGGATCTATGCATCATATCACTAATTTGCCTTCACAGATTGTTGGGGAGAGTAAAGGATAAGGTAGACCCTAAGAATAACTGTGGTGATAAATATGTGACTTCATTAATATATTACTAAACAAATGTAGAAAAACAAGGAAGTTTATAGTATATCTTTTTACTCAAACGATGCTCCAGAGAAGAGATGGGTCTCATTTGAGCCGTCAATGGACAGCTTGCTTTTTAAATAAAAGTTACTATGCCAAAGTGGGGAGAAAAATCACAACTAGAGGTTAAGACAGAGCATAGTGTATGGGGCATAGAGAGTGTATGGGTCATTGGGAATGTCTGATTATATGATACAGTGCACTTGTTTTAATTATGTGACCTATGGCAAAATAGGGGGACCTAAGCAGCACTCTCCACTTTGCAGGTTGTCAGTTTTCAGATTTGGACCCAGAACATGCTGGTATAAATGAATTACAGTTGAATTACCAACTTTAATTGCTGACAACAGTTAACATGCTGACATGTTTAATGATTCAATCAAAAAGTAAGATAATTATGATCAAGATGTAAGATATTGTCATATAATCCTGCCAAATTACTATTGGAATTATAGTACAGGAAATAGAAAGTAATAAACTAGTGTTAGCTATTTGGATGAAGTTGACTTTAGACACAGAGGTTGGGAACATACAGGTTTAGGAGTAGGACTACTACTTTTTATTATTAAATTTATGCTTCATTTAAATACCAGATGAATATATTATTTTGATAAAAATGAACTAATGAAATTAGTAAGTTTTCTTCATAATTGTGTCACTCTCAGGAATGTATACTTAGATATAGTTTCCTTGAGAATGAGTTACAGCCAGTTATAGGACATGGTGCATAAACTTGGATATGGCCATACATGAGGGTCTCACATTTGCTTATCATTCTCTATGTATCACACAGAAAAAGCCCAATTAAGACTCTGGTTTCTAGCAATATTCCATAGAGTCAGCATATATACTAAAAGTATGAAAAAATGCATTTTCTTTGGTGAAAAAAAATGTAAGGGTATTCTTGGTAAGAAATTTCCAGGTTTTATGGTTTTATCTTGCTTCTTAAGAGCAGAATTCTTTACATGTCATTACTCTTAGGTCCTTGAAAGATATTTTCCCTTCATACTCTTCTATATTCACAGCATGATATTAGTGAACACACACACACACACACACACACACACACACACACACACACACAGCTTTCTTTTAAAAGGAAACCAAAGCTAAGTCCCTAAAATTATAGAGACATTCTTATTATTATATCATACATTTTAGGTCACCGCTTCACAAACCGTATAGCAATAATGAAGTGTAGGTTCTTCATTAAACTAGTAACCCAACTTAAGTTTGTAAAAATTTTTAAGCAATTGCCTAAATGTGCAACATATTTTACCATGTGCCTTGCCTCTGACTGGATATGGTGGATGACAGACCATTAAGACCATTTCCCAGTTCATAATCCAATTGAAGTTATTTGGGGAAGCATAATTATACAATCACATAAAAATTATTTGTTTCCTCCTTCCTAACCACCACTGACTATGTATTCATGTCATAAACCTGATTCAGTCACAGTCTATTCAAGTTCAGTGCTAGGTATAAAACTTCTTAGATGCAAAGTTGCTCATTCGTCTGCTCAAAATCCAGAGTTCTTAGTTGCATGAATCTGGCTAGGTTGAACACCAAATAATTGAGTATAAGTATTAGATACATAAAAGAATAAATGGGAGAGATTGCAAAAATATGGATAGGATAATGGGTGTAAGCCAAAGCTATACTGCAATACAAGAAGCAGACAGTGTCATATACACTTTTCTTAAAAGATATGGAAGTAGATATTCATCTTATTTGCATATATATCCCCCTATTTCCTGCTACAAATGGGGTAGAATTGGGAAGAGGAGTTCCACTGAGACCCCAGGTAGGACTTCTGGGCTACAACCCAGTTCCAGAAGGCACAGGCTTCCTAACTCATATCTTAGTGGCAACGTAACTCTCCTTTCCCAACTATTTTCTGTCTATGGGAAAACATACATCCTTCCACCCTGAGAGTGAGGTGGTCATGGCAGGTCCCTCAACAGACGTACTGTTATCTGACAATTCAAGGATTATATCCTAAAGGCAGTAACCAAATGCTCGTTGAGGAGGGGTTGCAGTAGAGACTCCAGAACTAGAAAGCACCTAAGCCAACATTTGTCCACTTTAAGAATTCCTACTATAACATATGGTAGAACTCCCATCAGGCTTTGCAAAGACTATTTCTCAGCAGCCACCTTATATCCCTGGGTCCTTACAGATTGTAGATACTTATATGAAATTCCACCATGCCAGATGGACTCCCAAGGAAACCAGAGGTACTACACTCCCAACATGTTAGATCAGCTACTTGCATGTCTAGCCACTTCTGAATCAGAGTACCAAAGGTAAGATGAAGAACTCTCTTTGTATTTTCCATACATACCCATCTCCTCTGTCCCATTGCATCAGTGAACTCTGTCTCTGTCCCCAGATCACCATGACTGAGGTCTTAGAACTGGCACAGTTGTACCTGACAAGTAACCTTCTACACATCCTTTGGGGCAATCATTCAGGATGTTTATCTGGGGCTTTTGCTGGCTGCACTTCTGGTAGCTAGTATGTCAGTGTTCTAGCCAGTAAATCATCATTGCTAATGTACTAATGAGCGGGATCCATATTAGTGACACACTGGCTGTGACTCCCTAACACCCCAGTGTTGCTATATTGACCTTTAAAACCCCAGTTTGGAGGGTCCATTTGGTCAAGCCAAAGTATCTCACTGCATGCATTGCTTCTATTGCATGACGGAGGCAGTAGCTTCCTTGAACACTAATGGAAAAGAGTTCCCCAATTAGGAGGGACAACTAGATGATAGAAATAGAAAGAGTTAATGAATGAATGAATTCCTTGACTCAAATGGCTTCAAAGTCTTAAAAAATAACTTCCTGACTCTCTAGGGCTTTCATAGAGAGGTGAAGCCCCTTTTCTTGGCCCTTAAGGCTCTTCCTGCTGTAGACATTGCTTACCTCTCCATTATGTCTTCCCATATACCTTAAAATTCAAAATTCCAGAACCAGAAAACAACTTCGTGGTTTTATCTTGAGTGGTGCTCTTACTCCTAAATTTTGTTGAAGGCACATTTCATTTTTGTTCCCACAAACCACTTTAGAGTTATTCTGGTAACCTCCACCATAAATAGTTATGGGACTTCGTTGATCTGGAAAGATGCCTTTCAAAACACCTGTAACTGTAGCCCCAGGGTACAACGAGGGGCTAATTTTTTATTCAAATAGTTTTAAAATTCTTACTAGTGTTAAATTTCCTTTTACATTTAAAGGGCATCTTAAGTTTACCATTAGACTGTAGAATCATCTATATTTTACAATCATGTATTTGATGAAAATTATTGGGCAGTGATGTATTTTTCAGCTTCAAGCAATGTCTTTAGTATTTTTTGGATCAGATCACTTAATTTTCCTTTTAAGAATATCAGTTAAATCATCATATGTGAGACAATGGCATACAGTTTAATACACTTGAATGTAGAAAAAGATGGAGGGGAGATTCTTTCCAAAGCACTAAGATGATTGGTACCAGCAAACTGATATTTGTCACCTGGCAAAATGTGAAGTGAAATACGAGCATGATAAGGACATAGAGAAAATGAAGCCCTCATTCGCTTAGAAAAAAAAGAGGGCCCAAACAGACATAGAGGAAAGCTTGAGGACTAACATTCAATTCTTAATTGACTCTCAGCAAGATTAATTCAAAGAAGTTTTCTTAGGAAGAATGAGCCATGACTGCATAGAGTGATATTTTTAGTTCCAAAGAAGCATTGCAAGTTTGCAGCTAATGAGCAAGGATATTTAGAATGAGAGTAAATTTCTTAATCTTTATTACCATGTACATTCTTAGCTATTTCACTTCCAACCTCAAGTAAGGGACTTGGAAAAGTTCTGGTGTTTGCACCTGAACTTTCCTAGGTTCACTAACATCAAAAAAAGTCTTCTAAAAAGGAATTATTCATTCTTCTGTCATCTCAAAATTACCTGTATGCCTCTCTTATCCAGATATTTTTTCTGCTTTGTAGCATAGTTGTTAAAATTCTGACCCAACCACATTTTCTAGTATATTTTTCTCTATTAAATGTAGATAGCAATCCTGATTTAAGAGAGTTTTGGTGAAATCTATTTTGGTGTTCTATGCAAAGCACCTAGCACACTGCCTTGCACATAACAGAGGCCAATGATTCTATTTCCATCTTTTTACCTCCTACTTTATATTTTTTGCAGATAACCCATTGATGGAAGACACAAAGTCATATTGTCTCCTTTGTCCACTACAAGAATAGAAACAGTGTTTTGTTGATTAGAGGAATTCCAACATGTAGCAATGCCAGAACTTTGTAAATGAGGAATTTGAGGCCCAAAGTCATAAACTAGCTGGCCTAAAATGATGTGACAGACCAATGGCAGACCTAAGTCCTGATTATTTCTTACTTTGGCATCTAAGTAAATGTTTTCATTAATAAATTAAGTTATTAAAACATTAATAAATGCTATAAGAGTATCTCTCTTCTTTGTTGTGTCAGTAATATCCTATAGGCCTAAGAGTATTCCAGTTCCTTATCAAGAATTATTAGTTAATTTAGGAATACTCATATGTCTGATCTGTGATAGAGTTCTTTCTCCTGCCCTCCTTTGGTTGACTCATGTAAACGGTTATTTCTGTGATTCATACCTGTCACCACAGTAGTGTTAGAAGTAATGAGTAATTATTAATATTTAGGAGGGAATCACATAAATACCTTGTTCTGACCATGTTGCACAATTAGATATCAGTGTTTGTCTTGAAACTTTCCAACTAATACACAAGACCATATTTATATAATTACTCTTTCCTACCCTCAGCAAGATTTCTTTAAATATCTTGAGCTCCAATCTCTTCATCTGCCCCTGAAAAACACTTCACAATCCCATGACATAGATGAGAGGAAACTTGTTAAATAATATGTTTTATATTTCCACTACCCGGTATAGAGATAGCACTGTACATAGTCAAGTCCTTCTTCCTCCCAAATAAGCTTCATTACACTGGAGAAATTTCCTGTCATGAGAGAAAGTTTGGAGGAATTAAGGAGTGAGCCCAAAAGTAACTGCAAGATTAAGAGTATCCTTATCATGATGAGTACTGAGTAATGTATAGAATTGTTCAATCACTATATTATACACCTGAAATTAATATAACACTGTACACTAGCTATATTTGAGCTAACAAAAAGTTGGATAGACAAACTACAAAGCCCTGGAGGAAACCATGCAATAGCCTAATACTTCCATCCTTATGTATCAAAAAATTTCATCTTCCAAAATAAAATGACAAATATGCATCAATGTCTGTTTTATGAATTAACGTGGATTATCACATCACCTGAAAGGTAAGCATGTCACAGATTTGTTTATAGATGTTCTATGCTGAACTGTGACTTGATGTCTTTCAAAGTTGTGGTTGATGGAGAGTGAAGATGAAATGCCTATGATATATTGCTCCCATAAGGAGTCTATAGTTTTTCCTGAAGGGGTTGGAGGTGAACAGGCTGTCCCTTCAAAATTCGGTGCCAAAATAGAGCTACCCAATTTTTGTATCTCTTACAAATCTCATGATTTACTTTTATTTTTTAAAAATATTTATTTGTTTTGAGAGAGAAAAAGTGCATTAGCAGGGAAGGGGCAGAGAGAGGAAAAGAAAGACTCCCAAGCAGGCTCCTCACTATGAATGCAGAGCCTGACACAGGGCTAGATCTTACGAACCATGAGATCATGACGTGAGTTGAAACCAAGAGTCAGAGACACTTAACAGAATGAGCCACTTAGGAGCTCTCCATGTTTACTTTTAAAAGATGATTCTATTAATATATTAATTTATTTTATCAAGTCCTACTTCACTCTGTCAAATATTTAAAAGACAGAATATTTTCTATAAGGTGCACATTGAAATACTGGGAAACAATTTAAAATATCTTACCAAAAAAAAAAAAAAACCCACCTAAAAAAACAATAACAATGGCATGCTTGCTCCAAGGTATATTATAAACCACTGCACTGGAGGGGCACTTGAGTGGCTCAGTAAGCCTCCATTTTCGGGTCACATCATGATCTCACAGTTCATGAGTTCAAGCCTCGGGTTGGGCTCTGTGTTCTGAGTCTGGAGCCTAATTCAGATTCTGTGTCTCCATCTCTCTCTGCCCCTCTCCAGTTTATTCTCTCTCTCTATCACTCTTGCTCTCTCAAAAATAAACATTAACATTTTTTTGAATGCTGGATAAGATTTACATAAAGATAACAGCATGCCATAAAAATTCTAATATTAAATGAAAGAAAAAGTATGTTTTGTATTCTAAGTGATTATAGGTGTGCATGATTAAAACATATAAATTCATAATAACAATGAAAATATTTAAAAAATATATTTCCTTATTCATATTCTTTTAAAATATATTTTGGGTACACATATGTATTTATTATTTTAGAATTGGGAAATTATTGTCTTCTATCCAAAAGATAGAAAACATGGCTCTGAATTTTTTAAGGAAATCTACAATTCATCTTCTTTATGGCTTACACCATCCCTTTCTTGTGTTCCAATTTCCTTTTTTTTAAATTGTTTTTGTTTATTTTTGTTTTGTTTAGTTATATTTGGTGTCCTTTTTTTTTCCTTTTTGGGTCCAATGATTTTTGTTGTCATTGTTTTGAGGTGCAGGTATATAATTGCAAATCACTGATTTTCACAAGTCACCAAACAGTTTTTATAAACAAGCATCTGAGGTTGCTTCTAGACTTGTTTAGATATAGAAACTTTACTTACAAATTCCATATTTAAACATCAATTTCAGCAATACTGGTCCTAATTACATTTCTTCTAATACATCTTCATTCTTTACAGAATGCCCCCAATTTCCCTGCCATTTACTTCTCTTTGGTATCCAGCCATAATCATCCTCTGACATATTAAATATTTTACTTATTTTTTTATCTTTTACAACATAAGTGACATAAGCACAGCATGTCTTTCCTTTTTTAAAAAAGTCATTATTTGTTCAATATACCACCTAATGTCTACTGTACATTCAATAAATGATTGAATGGCTGAATGAAGAGAAATGGAAAGAGAGCAAGAGATTCATTAGGAACAAGATAGTGAACCATTATTGTCTATATGCACAGCACCTTGAACTTTCTGAAAGTGATATCAGAGACACATAGCTGAAATTGTCCTTCAAGGTTTCTATGGTGTTTACCAGGTTTGTTGTTTGGGAAAAGAAAGAAAAATAGTTTTTCTTCATGTTAAGTATGGCCATGGGACTCCATGGCCCAGAAGAAATTCATAGAAGTTATATATGTCACTATTAATAATGCATAGCCACCATGTTCCCTTTTTCTTGTCTCAGCTGTCATGGTAGCACAGAGGTGGGTATACACCATCCAGGGCCCTGAATGAAGACAGCATGAGAAGACTCCATCTTGTTGACTTGTGAAGGACATGTCACATGGATCTGATATAAACCTTCATGGCTTCATGATCTGTTATAGACTCTGTACTTCAATCCAACCTTCACCATGGCCTGCAAGGTATGCAGTACCCAGAATCTGATGCATGGCAGGCACATGATAAGAAGTTTTTGAATGAATAGGAAGGAAGGGAGAGAGGGAGGGAGGAAAGAAGGAAAGAAGGAAGAGTTGGTGAATAAAGCAGGAGTGAGTGCAATGGTCTCATCTATATCAAGCTACTCCCTTGAACTTTTCCAAAACAAAATAAGTCATAGGTATAAAGCTTAGTATCATACATGTGACTAAGAATAAAGGTTGAAATTAAATGATGTATGTCCAACAATGGATCTTAATGGTATTAGTTAAGAATTAAATACTTGTAATTGTATGGAACCACAAAAGACCTCGAATAGCCAAAGTAATATTGAAGAAGAAAACCAAAATGGGAAGCATCACAATCCCAGATGTTAGTGTCTACTAAAAAGCCATCATCATCAAGGCAGTATGGTACTGGCACAAAAACAGACACATAGACCAATGGAATAGAGAACCCAGAACTGGACTCACAAAGGTATGGCCAATTAATCTTTGACAAAGCAGGAAAGAGTATCCTGTGGAAAAAATACAGCCTCTTTAACAGATGGTGCTGAGAGAACTAAACAGCAACATGCAGAAGAATGAAACTAGACCACTTTCTTACACCATACACAAAAATCAACTCAAAATGGATGAAGAACCTGAATGTGAGACAGAAAACCATCAAAACTCTAGAGGAAAAAGTAGGAAACAACCTCCTTGACCTCAACCGCAGCAACTTCCTACTCGAAACATCCCCAAATGCAAGGGAATCAAGAGCAAAAATGAACAATTGGGACCTCATCAAGATAAAAAGCTCCTGCACTGCAAAGGAAACAATCAATAAAACTGATAAGCAACCGACAGAATGGGAAAAGATAGTTGCAAATGGCATATTGGATAAATGGCTAGTATCCAAAATCTGTAAGGAACTCACCAAACTCCACACCCAAAAAACAAATAATCCAGTGAAACATGGGCAGAAGACATGAATAGACACACACTTCTCCAAAGAGGACATCCAGATGGCCAACAGACACATGAAACAATGCTCAGCGTCACTCATCATCAGGGAAATACAAATAAAAACCACACTGAGATATCACCTCATGCTGGTCAGAGTGGCTGAAATGAACAAATCAGGAGACTGTAGACACTGGCAAGGATGTGGAGAAACGGGCACCCTCCTACACTGTTGGTGGGAATGTAAACTGGTACAGCTGCTCTGGAAAACTGTGGAGGTTCCTCAAAAAAATTAACAAAAGAACTCCACTATGACCCAGCAATAACACTGCTAGGGATTTGTCCAAGGGATACAGAAGTGCTGATGAATAGGGGCACATGTACCCCAATGTTCATAGCAGCATTTTCAACAACAACCAAATCATAAAAAGAGCCTAAATGTCCATCAACTGATGAATGGATCAAGAAGATGTGGTTTGTATATACAATGGAGTACTACATGGCAATAAGACGGAATGAAATCTGGCCATTTGTAGCATCGTGGATGGACCTCAAGGGGTGTAATGCTAAGTGAAATAAGTCAGGCAGAGGAGAACAGATACCATATGTTTTCACTCTTAAATGTAACAGGAGAAACTTAGCAGCGGACCATCAGGGAGGGGAAGGGGAAAAAACAGTTGGGGAGAAGTGGGGAGGCAAACCATGAGAGACTCTTGAATACTGAGAAAAAATTGAGGGCTGACGAGGGAGGGGGATAAGGAAATGGGGCTGATGGGCATGGAGGAGGGCACTTTTGGGGATGACCACTGGGTGTTACATGGAAACCAATTTGACAATAAACTCTAAAAGAAAAAAAAGATAGTGAATGATAAAAAAAGAATTAAATACTTGTGAAGTAACATATATGGCCTACTACCATGTGCTGAGAACTATTGTGGGGTTCTCCATACAAATAGATTTAAATTAATTTATTAATTTATATATGTAATTTATTTATGACTTAATTACAAGAATATTAAATGTTATTTATTTGATGTTTTATTATATTATTTCAATAATTGGCACATTATTATGTTATTTTAACAGAGATTTTCTGTTATGGATGGAATAGACTGCAGATGTCCAATGGCAGAATCAGAAATACTGGCACCTGCTTTAGCAGTTGAATAAATAGACTTTCTAAGAGCAGACAACACGGGCTCTAATCTAAGAAACATTACTTATAAATAGTATGGCTTAGGACAAATTGTTCCACTTAGCTGAGACTTATATCAATAAGATTTGAGTAATAATTATTCCTGTCTTATAGTTTTATGACCTTAATCAATGCCTCTATAAGGCCTTAGCCAAATGTTTGGCATGTCTGTTTTCTTCTTTGTTTTTGTTTTGCTTCATTTTTGGTTTTGTTTGCTTTTACTTCTTGAGCCTTCCATTAAAATTATAAAATAGGAATTATTATGTCGGTTATGTAAGAGAGTCCCTGAAGCTTAGATAAATTATCTAACCTGTTGCAGGTGAGAAAAAGGGAGATTAAGCTGTGCTAGATCCTGGAAGTCCAAGCTTTACTCACTGGAATGCACTTCCTGGTTGCTCTTACAAAAATCCATGAAGCAATAAATCTTGGGAAAGCAAGCTTTTCTGACATCACTATGTTCGAGATTCTGTATCGTGGGCCATGCAGGAGAACACACATTGCATCATTTACACACACGGAAGCACAGACAGTGAAAGCTAAGCCATGCAATTAGTACACAGTTAATAAGCACAGAGGGACAGATGTCATGTCAGAGGCAAAATACTCCCTGGTGCAGGGTTGGGTCAGCAAGGTCATAGGAAAGACTTTGCCAGTCATAAACAACAGAAATTTCCAAAAGGCGAAGCAGAGAGACAAGTATCAACACTTCCTTTCCAGAAGTTTCCAGGAATGTTGGTCTTTTGACTAAAGCTCCGTTCCTTCCAAGCCTTACAGTGACAAATGAAGCGATAGAAATGGCAGGCTGACAGGTGTGCAGAGAGCCTTCAGGGAGAGAAGGCTCGAGATCCTGCCCCAAGCTTTCTAGTTCACAGAACCTAACAGTTTTTTTTATGATGTATCCATTTCTTTTATATTTAGATTTATACCCTATGTGCTTCATTTTCCATGAAACAGCCTTCAAATCCACTCCATATAAAGACACTTACGAATCAAGTGTCTACACCTGTGAGGCAAAGGGTCAGACAGCTTCTCTGTGATACATAGTAGCCCTTGATTAGCCAGCATTTTCCTAGTGACACTCATCATTTGTTGAAAGTTTATTGCAAAGTTTTTGAGTTAGTAGCAAGACATAGTATTATCTGATGCTGCTCCTATCATTGTAGTTAAAAAAAAGTAAGGCAGTTAAGGAACAGCATATTAATATAAGCACACTTTTGTGTTATACATTGCATATATGTATACATATACAATTATGCTGTGTCATGAATACATATATATACATACGTATGAATGTGTATATAGGTACCTATACGTATATTATACATATGTGTGTGCATATATATACATATGTGTATATATATTTAGCTTTTATCTTTATTAATTATCAATTACTGCTTAACATATCAGAAACTTAGTGGTTTAAAACAGCACACATTCATTCTCCCACATTTGTTTTTGGGGTCCCTATCTGGTCATCACTTAACTGGGTCCTCTACTTCAAGATCTCTCACAGGCTACAATTAGGTATCAGACAGGGCTGTGGTCTCCGAACCAGGCTCAACCAGCAAAGGATCATATGTTAATTCGTGGTCTTGTTGATAAGATTCAGTTTCCTGCAGGATGTTGGACTGTGGACCTCAGCTGCCTGCTGGCTCTTGACTGGAAGTCACCCTTAGTGCTTTTTCTGAGTGGGCCTCTCTCCAACATGACAGTTTACTTTTTCAAAGCTAGCAAGAGAAAGAGATTCGTTTTTAAAATATTCTTATTTTTTTAATATTTGTGTATGTTTGAGAGACAGACAAAGAGAGAGAATGAATCAGTGCGGGAGAGGTAAAGAGATGGGGGACAAAGGATCCTAAGCAGGCTCTGTGCTGCTGACAGCAGAAAGCATGATGCAGGGCTCAACCTTAGAAACTGTGAGATCATGACCTGAGCCGAAGTTGGATGCTTAACCCACGGAGCGATCCAGGTGTCCAAATAGAGTCTTGTTAGCCTAATCACAAAACGATCATTTAATTACTGTTTCCATATTCTAATTGCTAGAAACAAGTTACACAACATGAGGGGATATCATATGGCCAAGAATACCAGGAGATGAGAATATTGGTGGAGAGAAGCATTTAGAAGTCTGCCCACTACAGCATATATTTCCATATCCATTATTTTATTTATGTTTCTCATAATAATCCTCTGTATCAATTATCATTACCCCTGTTTTAAAGATGAAGAGGATGAGGTCCTTACACTTAACTGATTTATCCAGAGTCATAACACCAATAAAAAACAGAATTGGGCTTTGATTTCAGATCCTAACTGAATTTTCTCTGCAAATATGCCTCATTTCCCTAGCTAGTTTGGGTGACTCTCCAGAAACATTACCTGTTTAAGGACCTTAACAAATACAGACAAGTTGTATTAATCTAAAGGTCTACTTGTGGCATCCTTGGGTTTCCTTCTTTTGTTCTTTTACTGCCTTCAACTTTTCTTGTTTGGAAATTAAGAATGAAAGAAGGAGCCCTGGACAATTCAAAATGGTTCATTCACTTCCACAGACATTATGGATTACTAGAGAACAGGTACTAAAAACACTACGCAATACCTATTTTGGCAAGTGTTTGATGGAAGGTCTATAAGCCAAAAAGAACTTATCATTTGGTCAGTGGAAGTTATTGTCGGGCATCCATAGATCCTCCTTGGAGCAAATTAAAGAAGCCAATTGCATTCAGTTGAATCACAATGTGCCCAGGCCTACTTTGTGCCAGGCACTGTGGTGAATGCTATACATAAAATGTTATACATAAAATGAGCGAGAAACAACAAATCTTACCCTTGAGAAGCTCAATATTATAGCAAAGAGGGTATGTAAGTGACTCCCGTCATCCCTGAAGAAGTCCTCTGTGAACACATAACTTCCCCTGAGGTTAACACTGGTTGCCACAGGAAGTGGAAGTCCAGAAAAAAAATCTTATCTGTATAATTATGGGTCTTCTTTTTAAAATTTTTAATAATAGTTTATTATCAAATTGGTTTCCATATAATACCCAGTGCTTCTCCCCACAAATGCTCCCCCATGACCATCATCCCCTTCCACCTCCCCTCCCTCCTCAGCCCTCAGTTCATTTTCAGTATTCAATAGTCTCTGAGGTTTTGTGTCCCTCTCTCTCCCCAACTCTCTTTCCCCTTCCTCTCCCTATGGCCCTCTGTTAGGTTTCTCCTGTTAGACCTATGAGTGTAAACATATGGTATCTGTCCTTCCTTGAATTATGGCTCTTCTGAACAGAATTCACAGGATTTTGCTTAGGTCCTTCCCACCTTTCTTCTCCCTCCTGCTTCACCTTCGGGAGCAATTTATATTGTACCTTATTTCTTTGCACCCAAGATTTTAATGAGTAAACGGAAGAGATTTTAGCATTTGCTTTGCCAAATGCTTCTCAAAGGAGACAATAGAAACAAGAGCCCAAGAAAATCTCTATAGAAATCCCAGAGTTCCATCCAAGTTTTGATATACTTAGCATTGTGAACATCTTCTGGCCATGATCGTGGAATGATTGAAGTTGAATGATGAAGGCAAATTGAAATTCTTCATTTTGAGAAAAAAAAGGTAAAAGACCATTTGGGTTATTGTTGTAGAAGTGCTCTTGTAAAACTATATTTTATTATATATATTATATATATAATGTTTATCATCTTAATTAGCAAAGACAAATATAAAGAAAGAAAAGATAAATATAATAAAATAAATGATTTACTAGTATTCCTTGATTCAAAGACTTTTGAAGGTAAGTTGTATCTTTTGATCTAAAAAAATACTTCCACAAATGACACATTTTTTATAAAGATGCCCCTAATAGGGCATAAAAAGTTAATTTAATAACATTCAATGTCATTACATTGGGATGCCAAGATTAATTAGAAAAGGTGTTTGATCACAAAAACGCTATGAACTTTCTCCTTTTTTTTCATGATGAATTTAAATATGCACTTGACAAAGGAGAGCAAAGTGGGAGAAGAAAATTATGTATGCCTTTTTTTGTGAATGTTATAATACCAAGCATAATTAAGTGAATATTTATTATAAATTCTTTTTAATTTTCTTTTTTTTTTATTTTATAGTAGTTTATTGCCAAATTGGTTTCCATATAACACCCAGTGCTTCTCCCCACAAGTCTTTTTTATGTTCTTATTTCTTCTATATGACCACTATGACTTTGTGTTTGTAAAACTAAGCCATTGTTAAATTTATGTAATTGAGCTAAAATATATAGTTCTATTTAAACAAAAAAGTCCATTCACCTTTTGATAATCACCTGCATCTAAATTCCATAATGCATAACCCAAACTGTGCTAGTTTGGGCTAGGGAGAGACAGAGGTTTATGGGAAATGTGTATGAATGTCAATATTCACTGGGAAGTCTACCATGTAGCCATTATCAGTGGAGGATTATTAAGTAATCACCTCATCTGCTCTGGTAGCTCTCAAGCACCAAGCAAAGTCCAAATACTTCAGCTATAAATAATTTTGGTGGAGATGATGATGGTGCATGTCTGCTGTTATGTGTTACCTGTTATCTGTGTATGGTGAGGTTATTCATTGCCTACCACTGGGCCAATTCTTTGCCTTTGTCTCAACCAACTCAGACTGGCTTTGCCTAAGGTAGTTGCACCTTCCATGTTAAGGCAGATGCTTATCCTAAACCCAGAAACATTACAGATCTATTGCTACCATGACAATTCCATTGCATCTGGATAGTAATTGACTTAAGAAATGCATGCAAGTCAGTTCTGGGCAATAAAATGTAAGATAAATTTTTTGGGTTGGAGTTTGTGCTGGGAACTATTTTCTTTTCAGAAAAAAACTGAAGAGAAAATCTAATGGCATTTTTCTTCTCATCTCAAATTGGTATTGGTGTGGGAAGATGTTGCCTAGAGCGTAGCAGACATATTATGACTAAGAGGTGACAAGCTGAAATATGGAGGATGGGAGAATAATAAAGTAGAGACAGTAGCTGCACCAAGCTTGATTCTACATTTGGTTTCTATTTGAGACCATCTACTCTCTTTGTTTCTCAATTTAAATCTACTCCAGAATTCTGTTGTAGGAGTTTGTCTCTGCAGAATCGGAGAAGGATAGATAATTAGTTTTCCAAGCTTTCCCAGCTAGTGGGACATGAATATATGAGCTAGTCTCTGCTGCCAACCAGATGTAGCCCCTTGGATCTTGAACCTGAAAGATAGTGGCACAAAGAAGCAGGGGAATGGGGGATCTCATGGGTCTTCAGTGCCAGTGGCAATTGTGTCACCTGCAGCACCATTGAAGGTTCAAGAGCCCTGCCTCCCAGGCCGGCCCCCAGGGGGGTTCCCCATGACCCTGGTTACTTTCTGCTCTGTGTCTCTGCATGCTAGCCAAGCCAGGTTCCTCATCAATCTGAAGGCCTCCCCATAATGCCTTCTAACATCAGCCCAAGTCAGTTTGGGATGTCAGTAGCTTGGAATAAAGAATCATACTTGATTCATAAATATTCTTATGTCCAACTCAAGAAAGTTTAGGGTAGAATTCAGGAACCTGTACTTTGAAAAGAGTCCCCTGGTTGATTCAGATTATCAGCTAAATGTGGAGCTTACTGGACATATGACCCTTTAAACCTTTTTCATATTGAAATTGTTTCAATGTCTGTTTTCTGCTTTTTAAATGCAGTGAGATATCCAATTTTTTATTATTTATTTTTAGGAGAGCACAAGTGAGAGAAGGGCAGAGGGAGGGGGACAGAGGATTCAAAGCGGGTTCTGTGCTGACGGGCTGACAGCAGCGAACCTGGTGTGGGCCTCAAACTTATGAACTGCAAAATCATGACCTGAGCTGAAGCCAGACGCTCAGCTGATTAAGCCACCCAGGTGCCCCCAGATATCCATTTTTAAGCTCCTTTATGAGCAGAATTAGCCTTTGGTGAAACTGTCCAGTTAGCTAAGAATCCCTTAAGAATCCCTTAATTCCACCTGTTGCCCATCCCATCCTCAGATGTTTTGCACTCAGGATCACCTGCATTTTTGCCTTCTCTCAGTGCACAGAGGTATCCATTCTTCCTCCATATTTACCAGAAGCTTTACTTAGCACAGAAGGATCTGATATCATTAGGTCCCTCTTTAGTGTGAATGCAAACCATTCATCTTTCAAAATTATCCACATTTTCCTTTCTGTCTCAATGTGGGAAAATGTTTTATCTCTAAAACATGAACATTACAAACACAACAACACCAGTGATTTTTCTTTACAAATATAAATCTTCATTCAGACATCAGGGAAGATAAGAAGAAGTTTACTTACTCTACCTATATATGAATGAAATAAGATTTCCCAAGATGGTGGCATACAAGTCACTCCATATGAAACTGTTCTTAGATATTTCAATACTGCCTGATGAAATAAAGAATTAGTTGTTTGTGTTTTGAGCCAAGATCAATGGATAAATATAAAAAAGGCATTTATTTTGACTCAAATGTAAAAAGGAAAATAGCTTTCACTAAATGTATCTAGATATGACACCAATAAATGTAAATCTCCAGAAAAGCCTGTGTTTCCCTTAATCACAGGATCTCATACTTAGAAATTGGCTGATATGTTCCCCAGATGACCCTTTCACTTACTTAGAAGGTTTTTGTTTTTGTTTTTAATATAAAGAAGCTCCCAACTAGTGAATCTGGCCTCTGCATAGACATTGCATACTTCATTTCTCTATACTGTCACAATAATCTTGTGAAGTGGTAGCTATGCATCACTCAAATGAGAACCTCATGGTTCAGAGACTTTAATTAGTTTGTGATTATACAACTTGTAAGTATCAGAGATGGAATTCAAACCCATGCCATGGAGCCAAGTACTTCCTACTACCCTTTGCAGTCACATCTTAAACTCAGTAATGTCCAAGGTGCACCCCTGGGAATGAGTTTCATGTAATAATAGATTATATGTAAAGGGTCCTGTTTTTTCATATATTTAATGACCTACTTTCCCACTGAGACATTTGACTTGTCCATGAGGACCAGGGATGTGAGTGCACTTGCTGAAGACACCCCAGTCCCTGAGGCAGAGCCTTGAATGATACTCTGTACAGACTTGTGTCTTGCCATGGACAAGTGTGTATAGGGTGTTAGGATAAGATGGCACGGTATTCATTTGTTTCCCAGCATGTAGTTAGGTGTCTGACACATAAACACTGCTCAGTAAGTATCTGTGGAGCCTCTCACAGCCAAAGGCAGAGTTCCAAATAAGTGAAATAAAAAATAGAAAAATAGTAAAAAACCCGTAAAAATTGTGTGGTGATATTTTCCTGCTCTGTGCTTTTCCAGATCTGAAAGAATTTTTATTAGCATGGATCTTTCATTTGCAGAATTCCAACCATGCTGTATTTTCTGGTTCAGCCTTAGGAGATCGGCAGAGTTTTGCAGAATGAGCACTACTTAAATGAAGTTGGAAATTAGGAGGGAAATCATTTCATTCCCTTTACCCAGAGCAGTAAGCTGACAATCCTTGAAGAACTGAGATAGGCTTGAAACCCAATATACTGAAGTGAGATATTAGGAGATTATTCTACCTGGAATCCTTCTTGACTTAATGAACAATTAAATTTCATTCTTCCTTTGAAATTGCAGAAGTGAGTGAGTCCAATTGCTCTGAGCTTCCTTCTTTAGAATATTTTCGAAAGGCAATAATATAGTAGGAAAGTAATTGCATCTTATTGTTGGAGAAATTCTGCCATTGTGGATTATCAGTATGTTTTGTGGAACATTAACCATTGAAGACGATAAAGGACATTTTGTGATGACAATAAGGACCATTTATAAAATGTCTTCCCTCAAGAAATTAGCAGAGTGAAGGTGGGCTTTGCAGAGAAGAAAGCCTTGTTTCAAATCTTGTGCTAACACAAGTGGGATGGTCTTCTGGGGAAGTTTATTCTCACTGCCTCTCACTTTCTGTTTTCATAAGGTTACAATAGTGATATTTACCTCACCAGTCAGCTACAAAGATGAGATGAGATTATGTGCATGTGTGGTTGCTGGTATAATTCCTAAAATGCACACAGTGCTTGATTATAATAGCCTCTCCACATTAATTAAAATGTGGATGCTAGTTTTTGGTGAGATAGAAGATGACCTGACAGAAGGGGTGCTGACTGTCTTATATGACCTTGGGAAGGTCTTTTAATCTCTTAGAACCTCAAGCTTCTCATCTGTTAATGATGAGAATAGTTACAAATTGTAGTGGTCATCAGGAAAATGAAGTCAGTATGTGTAAGTAACACAGATCTTGATACACAGTTAGGCATGTCAGGTGGACTTGTTTCCAGTTGGCTCCATATTGTTGTCAAAGACATCACTGGTGACATTGAGAAGCTCACTTTGAAATGAGACATACCATTCTGAGAAGCCAGGCATGGTCTAATGAAAAGGCTCCTGGTCAGGACACCACATTTCTTCCAAGGTCATTTTGATCCTTTTTCTTATTGATGTTTTTGTGATCTGCCCAAATAGTCATGATCGTTATTTTATGCCTTACAAGTTTATGTGGCATGGCTTACTAAAAATTTTAAAACTGGGCAGTTGTTCCCTTTGCAAACAAAAATCTGAGTTTGTCTTATCTGTTATGTTCTGTATCAGGCCCTACCATCCAATGAAGACAATGAGTTAAGGAACTGCCCTTATTGGATACATATGTACCCATTTTATTAATTATTGCAAAGGCAAACAATATGAAAGATGCACTGAGTGGTGACTGCCCTACAATTCCCTGCCCTAAGAAGGGGAAACTGGGGTAAATGCTACCCTTAAAGTGACCTCTGGGTGAATCCCCACCCTCTTTCTCTCAAACTAGACAGAGGTTGCATCTAAGCCTCTTGACTGTGATTCATAGTCCCAACGGAGCATCATACAATGAATGTCTAGTTTAAGAGTATTGAAAGTTTATAAAGACAGTCACACAGAGCCTTGTTATTGTATAAATGTAAAAAAAAAACACCAGAGATTACAGATTTTAAACTTGAGAACTGTGGTATCTCTAACCAAGGACTCTAACTAAACTTTCCATCCAGCAGGGACAGACAGTTCATCGTTTATTTTTGTTTGTTGTTGTTGTTGTTTTGGTTTGGTTTTTTTGTTGTTGTTGTTTGTTGGTTGGTTTGTTTTTGTCTGTATATTGATCTAACTGTACCTCTAGCTCTCTGGAAGAGAAGCAAGAAGCATGGCAGTTTTAAAAACAGGTTAGAGTCAGATACAGTTTGAAATTTTGGTATACTACCCAGACATTAGGTAACCTTGAGCATGTGGTTTACCCTTTGAAGCTTCAGTTTCCCTCCATACAGAATCAGAACAACAGTCATTATTGCAGAGGGTTTCATTGTCAATCAAATGAGATACTATATTTAATATTTCTGGGTCAGTTCTAGAATACAATAAGTGCCCAACAGGTGATATTATAAGTGTTATTGTCATCATTATTATGAAGTTGTTCATTATAAAGAGGGAATTGATAGTTGAAGCAAAAAAAAAAAGATGATTAATGTAGTTAAATTAACCAATCTATAGATCATCCAATCTACTGAAACAAATGTTAGTAAAATAAAAAAGTGTATTGTTGTAAGGCCTACTAAAGTTTTATGTATATGAGATTTTATTGGTACTGTGGCAGACACACACAAATGGACTAATTCCACTTGCCCTGTGAATTGTAACCTGTGGCAAGCATTTGGGAAGAGGTTATGATTTACATTTCTGCTGTTCAGCTATATTACAGAGCTGATCATTCTGGGGCTCATCTACTGTATGTAAATAATCCAAATTTCTCTTCATGTTAAATATGTTTTCATTTTCTTCTCAAATCTTTGATTCCTGTTGGCATCACCAATATCAGGTGACAATTGGCAAAGATACCCAAATGAATATTGTAGAACAACTCCTCCTTTAAAGCCCCATTACTATGCTCAAGAACAGACTTCTCAGAATGTTGACTGCCTCACCAATCACAGGCGGGGATGCCTTGGGACATCATGTCCCCTCTGCCTTGCTAAAATAAATAAAATCTTGAGCAGGTTTTTAAAAGAAAATGAAAGGATACATATTCAATTTAAAAATATGTATGAGGATATTGGACTTGGCAAAATATAATTACTCAAGTTGGAAAAGGTCCAAGATATCAAGTTTAACAATCATGACCAAAAAACTATCTATGTCTTGGGACCTTTTTAATGATCACTTTTTTTGCAGCATATCAACATCCACTCTCAATTCCCAAGTCTCCAAAGTGGAAAGCACATCATAGGAAGGGTCATCCCAAGCTCTTTTGGTAGGGTCTGTAACAAAGCTGGCAGGTGGTTGAAATTCTTCAAGGACAGAGATGCTGTGTTCCCCAGGATCATGGTATCCAAAAGAAAGTGAAATCTCTAATTTCAGGGATGAGGCACCTTCTGGAAACTTATTCTCAAGTGTCCAGAAAATGTTATTGGCTATTTTCATCATCACAAATATGCCCAGGTAAGATGATGTGTGATGTCTCCTTTGCACCTCCCTTGGGCTGGGCTGAGTAGGGGAGGACATTGAGGAAGAGGCAGTCTGTCAGGCTCTGCTGTGCATTCATGCAGATCCAAAGTGACCTCACTTTTGCAACCTGTCACCTTGTCATGGAGGTCATATGATGAGATTTTAAAAGGCCACCTTGAGGAAGAATAAGGGATATTCATCATAAGCCACAGGAGGAGAGTTCAATAGAATAGAATCAAAGTTCCTTAAGGACATTGGGAGCTGAACTGAAAGTTATAATTAATCAGGGAGGAAATCAGTAGATATATTTCATCTGGCAAATTGTGCCTTGGGAGAGTTATATTTGGGAAATTATGTCATTATGATCTGTGCAAGGCAAAGAGTTGATGCTGTGTGATTTCAAGGGACTTTACATGTAACTGCAGAAGAAAAGTAATGAACCTCACCTACCACTAGCCATAGAGAATAGAAAAAATATATTTTCATTGATTATTTTTATTGATTTACATGGGGGTATTCATATTATTTCCCCCCAAATCATTCATGAAGGGGATGTGGTAGCTGGTGCAAGGATGGGACCACAGAAGGGCCTCCACTGGGACAAGGAAAGACATGACATTTGGGAAATAGAAAGACTCCCAGTGCAATACCCAAATCTCTAGGGCAGTTCAGAATGACAGGAAATCGAAAGGGGGCAAAGCAGAGGTCACAGCCCAAAATGGAAAACCAAGGATCGGCGATCTGGAGACATGACAGTGGACAAACTGGGACCAATTGGGGGTGAGACTGGTCATGAGAGATCTGCTTCTGGGAACAACATGGCTGCTGAGGACTTATTTTTAAGAATGGCAAGAGTACAAACAGTGGGCACTTCAATTTGGCTTAATGCTAGAGCCCTATGCAAAATTAAGGTAACAGTCTATGGGGCCCAGTGAAGTAGGTAAGTAGATAGAAATTATTTTCTAAGTGCGTGCTAGCGTATATTTTTCAAATGCCTTATCATTTAAAAATTTTCCAGTTCCAGAAGTAATGAAACTGTAGTAAGTATCAATGAATATGAGCATCTTATTAGAAACAAATTAAAAATGTATAAAAAAAGGCTTCCAGACAATTGCATGGAAGATAAGAGTTATTTTAATTTCTTCCAACCTCCAAATTTTTTCAAAACTCTCATGTTATCATTTTCCTATACTAAATATGTATCACTTATATGCTTTAAAAATCATCATAATCATGATCATCTAAAATAAAATCTCAGGCATCAAATGAATTAATCATCCAATGTTTAGTTCAGCATTTTCCTAAATTACAGATGGTCACCTAGTTGGTTGGACGGAAAAACATTAGGATCTGCCACTAATCCCCTGGTGTTCCAAATCATTCTCTTTTCTGGTTTCCATATCTGGCTTCATACTAAGGTTTGTACTGTCTGTGTACTTCAAGAGGATAGATTATTTGATAATAGATCCATCTATATGAATTAGTATTAACTTGAAGAAAAATATTTTGGAATTTCCTTCTCAGCTCCATGTTATGAAGATAAAGGACAAGTTGTACTTCAAGTTTCAACTGGATACTAGTTCTTGACTGTGAGTTAGGACAAACATATAGATTAATGTCATACAGAGCATCATTTTGCATAAAAGAATGCTGGTGACATAATGTTAATTATAATAAAGATAGAAAATCATACATATAACTTTGTATTAATTGTACAAGTATCTTGTGCATAGAATGTATACCCCAACACTAAAATAGTCATCTAGGGATATTATCTAAGATAATGGTTGAGAGTGATTTCTTTCATTATTAATTTGTATATCAGCCTCTTTTTTATTATTATAGAAAACAAAGCATAAAAATACAATGTATAAGAAATAGTAATTTTTGAAAAGACTTTAATTTGGACCATGAGAAGCAAGACTTAGGATAACATGTATATAAAGACATTAGATCTCAGATTCCTTAAACGAAATGAATTAATTTACAAGAATGGCTTGACATATGATATGACCACAATACATCCTTGTTTATTCCCCTTTTTTAATAGCTGCACACTCAAAACAATAGTGATAAAGCATTTCAAAAGACCAAAGTGATAATTGGGTTCTTGGAATGCTCCTCAATTCTATAGAGTTACAAGAGAAAAGAAATCCCCTTGTTACCATCTTCTTTCTCATAAACCCAGAGTGTTCAGGCTAGTGCTTGGGAAGTACTCTGGAAAACTGTGGGGAAAGGGGGCAGGGGGAGGAAATATCTACTAAAGTTCTGCTGATGCAGTTTTTAAGTGCTACTGGAAGCTGTATGCAATATTCAGTTTGGAATTCACATCTATTCAAGAATTTATTCAGATGATTGAAAGAACTTTTCTTAAATATGAAAAACTGTGAAACTAACTGGCAGACAAATGAAAAGGAAGAATTATTTCACCCATTTGCAGATCTTTTCTCTTAGCATATATTCATTGCTCAAAATTCGAATATTACCACTAAATGCTCCTCAGGTAATGTGCATTTTCCCACCAACCCCAGGAAGGACCCACACTAATAAAGAAATGGGAGTGGCTTTCTATTCTGAAGCTTCTAAAAATTTCCTTTTAATGCTTATTTATTTTTGAAGGGGAGGGGCAGAGAGAGAGAGAGACAGAAGATTGGGGGCTTGAACTCATGAACCATGAGAATATGGTCTGAGCCACAGTTGGATGCTTAATCAACTGAGCCACCCAAGTGCCCCTATTTTGACACTTCTGCCTATCAGTGTACTCAATTATCCTTAACAGTATGCTATGGAGACATTAGCAAATACATCAAATATTCCCTGGGGTCCTCCTTTGGTGCTCAATGGTGTGAACTGCTTAATGTATAGAATTGTAAGACACAGCTACTAACATTAAAACACTTTCATCTAACAACAATGATAATATGATCAGCCTAGATGAAAACACAAGAACAAAAATGGAGAGGGACTTTAGAGACATATAATTTTTAGTTCAACTGTTGCCAAAGGCTGGTCTGAAAACTTCTGTAAAGTTTGAACTATTTCTGCCAGAATCACTTGGAAACCAACTATAAATACTGATTTCTACACTTAAATACCCTGAGATTAATTTTGATCAAGAAATTTTTGATGCTATCATGTGGGGCCCTGGAAAGATCCTGGAACTCTTAACTGACTCATTAAATTCCCATTTTTATCTAAGTCACATTTAGATGAGTTTCTTGTAACTAAATGAGTCCGTGATATTAAAACTGGATGTCTGCACCCCAAAAATGTAACTATTTTAGAAAATTGTGAATTGTCACCTTTGTGTCTAACTTAGTGTTCAATACCTACAAAGTATGAAAACCTGTTTCTTGAACTGCACTGAAAATGCAAGCAAGCATCAACGGCATGATTCCAAATACAAGTGCCTTGGATCTTCAGACTGGGGAGCAACTTTGCAGTGTTTGGGAGGTTATAAGCATTCATGGATGTAAACATAGAGCTTTTTAAACTCAACACACAAAAACCAGATCATCCAGTCAAAAAATGGGCAGAAGACCTGAATAGACATTTTTACAAAGAAGACATACAAATGGCTAACAGACACATGAAAAGATACTTAGCATCATTCATTACCAGGTAAGTACAAATCAAAACTACAATATCACCTCATACCTTTTGGAATGGCTAAAATCAACAACACAGGAATCAACAGATGTTGGCAAGGATGTGGAGAAAAGCGAACCATCTTACACTGTTGGTGGGAACACAAACTGGCCAAGCCACTCTGGAACACAGGATTGAAGTTCTTCAGAAAGTTAAAAATAGAACTACCCTTCAGTCCTGGAATTGCACTAGTAGGGTATTTACCCGAAGGATACAAAAATACTGATTCAACTTGATACATGCACCCCAATGTTTGTAGCAATATTATCAACAATAACCAAATTATGGAAGGAAGCCGAGTCAAATATCCATTGACTGATAGATGGATAAAGAAGAAATGGGATATATAGATAGATATAGATATAGATAGATATGATATAAATGTAGACAGACATAGATATAGATAATGAAATACTACTCAGCCATAGAAAAGAAGGAAATCATGTCATTTGCAACAATGTGGGTGGAGCTAAACTGTATTATGCTAAACAATATGTCAGTCAGAGAAAGACAAAGACCATATGATTTCACTAATATGTGGAATTTAAGAAACAAATGCATATGGTGGGGGAAAGAAAAGAGAAAGAAATCATAATACAGACTCTTAACTATCAAAAACAAACTGATGGTTACTGGGAGGGAGGTGGGCAGGGAATGTGCTTGAGAATTAAGAAGGGCACTTGTTGGGGTGCCTGGGTGGCTCAGTTGGTTAAGCATCTTGATCTTGGTTCAGGGTTGATCTCATGGTTTGTGAGATGGAGCCCCACATTGAGCTCTGTGCTGAGAGAATGGAGGCTACTTGGGATTCTCTCTCCCTCTCTTCTGCCCCTTTCTCTCTCTTTCATAATAAATAAATAAAATATCAAAAAGAAAACAGGAGGGTACTTGCTGTGTTGAGCACTGGGTGTTATATGTAAGTGATAAATCACTAAATTTTACACCTGGAACTACTATTTCACTATATATTAATTAGCTGGAAATTGAATAAAAACTTAAAAAAATAAATGAAACTTTCTACATTAAGACAGTTTTCATGGATTTTGTATGTTTCGAACTATATCATCAAAAGATGAAGAGAAATTACAATCTAATAAAGAGAGAAAAAGGCATTAGATACTGTGCAGTCTTATGGGAGTTGGCCCAGCCAAGTAGGTGAGGCAGCTCTGGTGGAAATGGGAAGGATACCTATGGAGGGAGAAATATTTAAGGGATTTAAAAGGTTAGGAGATCAACTTGAGAGTGTGAAGGAACCCAGAAGACTGCAAAAGTACAGATAATGTCTCTGAAGGACTGGGTTAAACAAACTCAAGAAAATAAAAATAAACAACAAAAATAGGTCTGGGGTTTCTTAGAATTCAAGATTTGTGATACACATCTTATTAGTTAAAGTTGTTTCAGTTCTGGGTCTTATAAAGACAGGAAGGCCACGAAGGCAGCAGATGTTCTCTCCTAAAAATATTCTATAAGAGGCTAAAGCTGTCTCATGAGCTACCAATCTGGTGTGACAAAGACATTAAAAAATAAATAAATCACAACCTGAATATTTACCTTTAATCTGCTTGTTAAATACATTAGGATATGCCAAGACCTTCTTTTGAACACTGTCATTAATTAGGTAATTGAGATCAGAATCAACAAGGAGCTGTTACACATTAGCATGTCCTTAATGATTGGCATTGCCTGATTCACAAAGCATCAACTGCAAATGATAAACAAATCAGGTGAATATAAATGTTCTAATTTATTTATTGCAGTGATCCAGGCTTCCCATCACCCACACCTCCTCTAGGAAAATATGCTGAAGTTACAGGAAGGGAGTAATGAGGAGCAGATGACTGACAGGATACAGAAAGTAAGAGAGGGGCGTCTGAGTGGCTCAGTTAGTTGGTTGAGTGTCCAAGCCTTGATTTCAGCTCAGGTCATGATTCCAGGGTTGTGAGTTCATGATCCCACTGCAGAGCCTGCTTGGAATTGTTGCTTTCCCTCTGTCTCTGCCTCTGTCTCTCAAAACACTGAAATACATTTAAAAAAAGATAACCTGTCTCTCCCCCTGCCTCTCTCTCTGATCATGTGGTCTCTCCAAAAAGAAGAAGAAGAAGAAGAAGAAGAAGAAGAAGAAGAAGAAGAAGAAGAAGAAGAAGAAGAAAAAGAAGAAAATAAAAGATGTGGTGACAACTTGATCAACTTGAGATCCATAGGAGTGAAGAGTTTAAAGAAAAAAAGCAGAGATGAGGAAAATGAAACAGGATGTGAAATTGCCCTGAATATGGCTAATACAGAAAAGATTTGATGAAAGACAATAAAGTCATTTGTGAGAATCCACAGTGCGATTTTGTAAAGTACTTGAAAAACTCTGTGCCATAAAGATGACTTATAGGAATGTGAGCAGATCAAGAAAAACAAGAGAAATTGTGAGTTTTGTTTTTTTGCCATTAAATCACAACTGTGGTATAAATGTGGCAGCAGCATATAGTTTTTCTATGTTTCTCTTTCTGGGAACTTAACCAAAAAAAAAAAAAAAAGAAGAAGAAGAAGAAAAGAAAAGATGATACATAGATAGCTAGACAGATAGACAGATAGATGACAAGGTGGATGGTAGGTAGGTAGCTAACTAGCTAGCTAGCTGATGGATAGAGGATAGACAGATGAGAGAGAGAGAGAGAGAGAGAGAGAAAGAGAAAGAGAGAGAGAGAGCACCAAAGAGAAAATTTAAAATAACACCCACCCTATTTTTAGCAGCAAGTTGCAGAGTGGGGTTTGCAGAAACCCTAAGAAGGACAGGAACAGTTAAGAGCCTGGCATGAAAACCCTAAAGGAGGGCTCACCCTGAAACACAACATCATGCCCAAAATAACTGGAACCAGAGCAGGAATTAGCACTTTTGAAATCCAGCAGGAAACACAAGGGGCAAGTTTAGGCAAGGGGAAGACTAGAAAGGCCCTGGTGAAAGCCTCTAGAAGACCTAGCAGTTAGCGAGAGTACACTCGGAGGGCTGGAAATCTCCTTGAAGCGTGTTGGCCGCGTCTCCTATTTGCAGTAGGCATTGGCTGCACAGGCAGGACAGTAGTGTGGCAGAAAGCACCATGGACACACTATGAGACCACAGATCACCACTGCAACCTCACAGAGGTGAGGTGCTGGAGGCCAGTCTGATGTTAGGCAGTAGGGAGATCTTTAGGGCTGTGAAACCCATAGAGTGCCATGACCCCCAAAAGCCCTGAGATGGGCTGCAGAGCACTAAGGTGCAAACCCCAAATGATTGAAAACATTCACTTGAAAATATTTTGCAAAGTATTGATACAAATATATTATATTAAAAATGTGAAAGCATAGCAAATTTAACCAAAGTCTGAACGTTACTGAGGAAAATTTTCTATAAACATACACACTCATTGAAATCACAATCTCACAGAAGTATCATAAAGGGTGTGTGAAAGAGAAGGTGGAAGCAATGGGGACACAGGTGGCATTGGACTTGAAGAAAAATAAAATAGGGGAATAGCAGAAGAAAAAAATCATCACAGAAAATAGACAAAATGAAGATTCATAAAGAGACATACACTTGTAAACATGGTAAGGCATTTAGGGAAAAGAGAACAAGAACATAAAAAATAAATAAAATACAGTGAACCTTGAACAACATGGGGTTTAGTGGTAATGACCCTAATGCAGTCCAAAATCCACAGTAGAATTTTTGAATTCCCCAAAACTTAACTACTAACAGCTTGCTCTTAACTGGGACCCTTACCAATAATAGAAGCAGTCAGTTAACACATATTTTCTTTGGTCTATGTATTATATGTTGTATTCTTACAATAAAGTAAGCTAAAGAAAAGAAAATGGTATTGAGAAAATCATAAGAAAAAGAAAATGTGCTTACTGTATGGTAAACACTGTATATAAAAAAAATAGAAGTGGACCCACACAGTTGAAACTATAACTAGACAGTATATTCTCTCCCATGTATATATATATGTATATATAATATATTATATATATAATAAATATATAACAAGCAATGAAATATCCAATATAGATGCAATTAGAATGTTGAAAGAATATGTATTGTGAAGAAAACAGATGATGGGTAGATGACAGATAGATGAAAAGGACAAGGGTAAATGTTAGTAAAGGAAAAAAACCACACTTATTTGCACTAAAGTGATTTACAGTATGTAGTAAGTCCAAAGGAATAATGGTTACATTATTAAAATTAATAAGAGTTTAGCAGTTTTGATAAATAAAAATTAAAATGTAAAACATAATTTTATACATAGCCTTTATAAATTAGATAATAAACTTTTATATGTGTATATATCATCTATAATAGCATAAAAATGTCAAGCATGCAGTAATATTTCATTAAAAACAGCAATATGATTGAGAGAAACCTGAGTGATAGTGGATATCAAATATTAAATATAGTCTAAATAGGTGAAAGATACCGATTGTTGGTACATTGCATAGATTATTACTGAATAGAAAGCAGTTATCTTCTCATGATTTATTGACTCCATGAAGTTCCAATAAAAAGCAATAAGGATTTTACATTATGTGGGTGTGCAAGTCTGCAAAGCAGAGTCTACAATTTATGTAGAAATACAAGGAACCAAGATAAAAAATATTCTTGAAAAATAACAAAATGGATGAATTGCTCCACCAAATATTAACATCCCTAGCAAACCCATAGTAATGAAAAGAAAATAATATTGGCACAAGAATAAAGAAATTAATTCTGAATAGACAGATGTGCATAAACACTGCACAAATCCTGAAGAGGTGGTGTGCATCAGAAAGGAAAAGACAGATAAATTATAGACTCCATTTAAAGTAAGAATCTGTCATATACAAAATAAAAATGATTGTGAAAAGAGAGAGATAGAGAGAGGTTTACATGGGAAAAGACTTAAAGTGGCATCAATAGACATTTGTTAAGGGGAAAACTCCCTTTGTGAACTTCTATAACATAGTAATCATATGAAAAAGTCTTCAGGCAAATAAATAATTAGAGAAATAAGAATTACAATTACAATGAAATAACACTACATAAAGGTTGGCAAAATAGTTTTAAATAATAAAACAAAATAAATTCTAATAATTCAATTTTTGAAGTTTTGTATCACAATAAAAATTCCTAGGCAATTCGGGCCAGAGTGTAAATTGATTCAACCATTATGGCTTATAGTTTGGCATTATAAAATATGATTGAATACACATATGCTCCATCACCCTACAATTCAATTGCTAGGTAATATCCTACTGAAACGTATGGCTTTGCACACCAAGACACATATGCAAAATGTTCATAAGGGCATAGTGTCCAGATCCTGAAAACTACACATCTACATGTCCTTGAAGAATATAAAGGATAAGTTATAGTGTATATATACAAATTAAATAATAAAAACAAAAAGGAACCCAAGCTATTTGCAGAAACATGGATGGATCTTGCCCTTCAAATAAAAAAAAATGATGGGGCACCTGGGTGGCTCAGTTGACTAAGTGTCAGACTCTTGATTTCAGCTCATGTCATATCTCTTCCTTGATAAGACTGAGACCAGCATCAGGCTTTGCACTGACAGTGTGGAGCTTGCTTGGGATTCTTTCTCGCCCTCTCTTTCTGCCCCTCCTCCTACTTATGTGCATGTGTGCACACACACTCTCTCTCAAAATAAATAAACCTTTACAATAAACAAACAAATACATAAATAAGCAAACGAGCCTTTAAAAAATCACATACAATATTTATATGAAGTGAAGAAACTTGTAAACTTAAGTTCTATTATTTATAGGGGAACAGGTGGACAAATAAATTGAAAAACTGTAGGAAAAGTAAGGAAATAGTCAAGTGAATGATGGGAACTATCTCTTTAGCATAGCTATTTTATAATGTCCAAAAGTAAAAGATATATCGCCTAAAGCTCTATACATTTTTTGTTTTGGAAACTCTTTAATTCTCTGTGAATTTCCTCAGGTAGCTCTTATGATTTATAAAAAGAGAAATCTTTAGTTTTTTTCTAGATTAATGGTAAGTTATCATATTTTTAAGTGACAAGGGCAATAAATAAAGCAGCTAAAGCAATAATTATAGGAATGTTACATTTGAACATATAAAACATTGTTGCATGGTATCTTATATTAACAATTTTCTTTTAAATACAAGAGTCAATAGTTATTTTCTAATGTTAACAAGTAAGAAATGAGACATAAGCTTGTTATTTAGAGCTATATTGATTGCCACCAGAATTAAACACACACAAGTATATTCACATACAGACCATCAAAACAATTTGCCTACGTGGGTTGAATGAGAATTTATTGTTTTTGTCAAATGTTTTTTTCATTCTTTGACTTGATATTTACATATAGGGTCAACTCTGATGACTTTTTATTGGCAAGTTTTAAAAAAGATAATTAAATTCTGGAGACCCACTGTACAGTTTTAGTGACTATAACTAACAATACCATTGTGTACTTAATATTTTCTAAGAGTAGATTTTTTGTTAAGTGTTTTCCCCAGGCACACAAAAAATAATGATAAAGGAAGGAAATCTTGGGAGGTGATGGATGTTTATGACCTTGATTGTGGTGATATTTTCAGGGGGGGGGTAGAATTATTCTCCCATGAGTTATTCCCCACTCACTGAGTTGTGGACATTAAATACACACAGTTTTCACATGTCAGTCATTTTCAATAAAGGAATTAAGGAAGAAAGGAAAGAAAGCAAAACAACAAATAAAATAAAACAAACAAGAAAATCAAACTAATTTGTAAGGCCTCAGACAAAAAGAAATTGAATATATAAGAATGACCTAAAGTCAGTGCCAGACTTCAAATCACAAGCTTCCTGTGTCTTCTATCATTGCAGCCAGCCATGCTTCTACCAGGGGTATGGATTTTCCAGCAGTTTCATATCTTGGTGTACTTTAGCATCCAGAGCATACAGAACATATATGACTAGAAATGTGCTCTGGCAACATTTTGGAGTCATGGCAGACATTTCAATACATCTGTTGATTTATTTGTATCCTCAATTTCCCTTACGTCTTCATGATGCCAAGAAGAATTGAATTAATTATTTATTATTGTATAAAAAGGTATTCCAAAATGTAATGGCTGAAAACAGCATGTATCAATTATCTCACAGATTTTGTGGGTCAGGAACTGGGGCACAGCTTAGCTGAATGGATCCGGCTCAGGGTCACTCACAAATCTGCAATCAAAGTGTTGGTTGTATCTGCAGTCATTTCAAAAATAGATTCCAAGAAGTATCCTTTTTCTTTCTTGCTTGATTCTTAGAAGGATTCAGTTCCTCTCAGACTCTTGGGGAAGGCCATCAGTTCATCACGGGCTGTTGACCAGAGGCTTCACCATAGGGCAGCTCATGACATGGCGTGTGGCTTCCTTCACAACAAACTAGCTAAAGAGGGAGAAAGGATAAGCAATATGGAAGTCAGAATCCAAACTAAAACTGAAAATGTCATCTCATCATTTTTGCTGTGTTCCATTCACTGCATGTCAGTCACTGGATAGAGCCCATACTCCCCAGGAAGGGACTGAGCAACGGCATGAATACCAGGAATTGAGAATCACTGGGAGCAGTCTTTGGGTCTGACTGTACAACAATGCAGAATACATATTAATCACTCAAAAGCATTGTGCACTGAAAACATACCATGCAGTTTTTGTTTTGAAAACATGTTGCTCACATTAAGAAGAAAAAATACTGGCACGGAGATCACCAATCTCTGTGCTAGGTAGTTCCCCATGTGTTAGATCCCCAAGATCGCCATCTTGAAAGTGCTGTTTTCCCCATATTATAGGTAAGAAACACACCGAGGCTGTAAGAAGTGCAGTAAAAAGGCCCCAATCAACAACAAACATGTATGGGTGATTATTTAGCTCCAATACTTTTGCACTGAGCACAATTCTTTTCCCTTCTTACCACAGACATGAGCCCAAGATTAGAAAAGCCCAGAAGTTCTACTTCTCTAGTCTGTTCCTCACTGTTAATACATCCAGATGTTTCCCCACTGAAAGTCAAAATCGGCTGTTGGACAGGAAGATGCCAGCACATTGCTGTAGTATACAATTCTCAGATAAATATATTTGCACATGTCTCCCTCTACTTATTTCTATACAGAATTTCTGGCCACATTTATGTGATATGAATGAAACCTTTCATGGGAGACACCTTTTATTGCTGCTGTATGTCTTCTTCCGGCCTGCTGTTCTTCCCCCTCCAGAAATAGATATTTTACTCACTTGGCTAGCTGAGCAAATATTTTATGCCTGGCACAATATTTATACACACATATATATTTTTTTTCAAAAAACATCAGAAGTGTGAATTTCACGTACAGTAATATATTTGAGGTGCATTATGTCACTCCTCGAGGGTGAAACAGGTTTCTGGTGACAAATGAAGGAAAGGATGATTTCAAGAAAACTACTAAAAACTTGGAGGTGAGAGCTGTCTTGAAAGCAAATCCCTGAATTAGTACGTGAAGCTTATTCTTTGGTAATGGTGACTTTGTCAAAAAACCTATGCACTTTAACTGCTGAGCTAATAAAAGGTTTAAGGATAAATGTCTGGTTAATCCAGCCTTTTGAACAACATGATGTTAGCATCTGGGAACATGTGTTTAGTGGAAGTATAGTTTGATCTCCGAAGGCTAAAAAACCTTAGCGGGGGGGGGGGGGGTCTTGGCACTGAAAGTTACAACTTGTGAGCTCCTGAGAAGTTTGCTTAACAGCTCCAAAACTCTTACATTCCTCAACTATGTATTTTTATGATTTATGAAGGTTTTTGTAATGACAATAATGCTTGTATGCCGCTTATATTGTGTAGTATATAGTGTTTTATTTTAAAACATTATTGTTATTAAGGTTGATCCTCATCTCCTCTTTACATTTTTGTTACTTTTCTCACACTATCCCCCAGAATTTATTTATATGTTCATTTATCCCTCAATAAATACTTATTAAGAACTTGCTAATTGACTAGTCATCACTGACATTAAATAACGCAGGCACCCTACCATTTGAAGCTCTCAGGCGAGTAGAAAGGACAAATCTGCAAATCATCTTTTATGACAGTATATTCTACAGAAAATAAACAGCAGTGTACCATTCTCATCAATAGAAATTGACATACCACATTTGAACCCTTGAAAATAATTATCAACCATTTCATTTAAAAATTTTTAAATATTTATTTAATCTTGAGAGAAAGAGAGAGAGAGAAAGAGAGAGAGAAAGCAGGAGTTGGGTGGGGAGGGGCAGAGAGAGAGGGAGACACATAATTGGAAGCAGGCTCCAGGCTCTGAGCTGTCAGTACAGAGTCTGATGCAGGGCTCGAACCCACAAACTGTGAGATCCTGACCTGACCCACCAGCTGAGTACCCAGGTGCCCCGATTATTAACCATTTCAGAAGGAGCAAACGCAACAGATAAAAAACAGTTTCAAAGACAGTAGATATTATCTAACTAGATAAATATTCACCTTAAATGCAAATTGTCTCAACCTATCAATTAAAAGACAAATTGTCACAGTGGCAACAAAACAAAATCAACAAAATGTTGTCTATAAGAAATAAACTGTTTTAAATGTAAAGACTCCAAAAAGGTGAAGGTAAAAGGAAAGGCATAATATACCATGGTAACACTAACCACAAATAAGCCTAAGTAGTTATATTAATTTTATCTGAAGCCTGCTTCAGAACAAGGATGATTGTAAGAGATACAGAAAGTAATTATATAATAAAAAATAAATTAAGTCTTGAAGAACACATAAAAATCCTAAACACGTATGTACTGCACAGTGAAGTATCAAAATACAAGAGGCAAAAGTAGATAGAACTAAAAGAAGAAATAATTGAAGACCTCAATACATCTGTCTTTAACTGACAAATCAAGCAGAAAATCAGTAAAAAGCAAATAGATGACTTCAATAACACTATTAATAAACTGCATTAAATCGAATCTATGAAATTGACCATCTAAAGCCAGCAGAATACACATTCTTCTAAGCGTATATGGAACACAAAAGAAAGTAAATGATGCAAAGTATGTTCTCAGACCAGAGCAGAATTAAATAAGTAATCCTAACAGAAAGGTAACTAGAAAATACCCAACAATTTGATAATTAGACACACGTCCATTAAACCCATTGGTAGAGTAAGATTTTTAGGAGAGATTTAAATAATATTTTGAATTAGATTAAAATAAAATACAACTGATTAAAATTTGTGGCGTACATCTTAAAGTAGTACTTAGAGGGAGATTTACAGTATTAAATGTACATAACAGAAATAAGGAAGATCTAAAATTAAAATCCTAAACTTTCACTTTAGAATACTAAAACATGAAGAGCAAATTTAATCTGTAGCAAGGAGAACCGGGGGAATGATAAAGATCAGAAATCAATAGAATTAAAAAGAAGAAAGCAATAGAGGGAATTAATGAACTATCTGGTTCTTTGAAAAGATTAGTAAAGTTAATACATCTCTAACAAGTCTATCCAATTCAGGTCATGTGACCAAATGCAGTGTTGGGAATGTCATTCATTTCACCAACTTTTCTTTTCAAAATCCTCCTAAGGAAAAAAAAAGCCTTACAGATAGGCCAGGGAATCTTGCTCCCCAAATGTGTTTGGACATGTGGACCACATAGTGTGGGTGGATAACAGAAGTCATGTGATCCTTGATTTGGAACTGCCTCAAGGAAGGAACAGCTGTTAGGTTTCAAGAATCTCCCCAGGATTTAAACCTCAATCAGGGCTCTCCTTGAGCAACTTTGAGTGCCGAGTATGAAGATACAAAAGTCTGGCCATTTCTGTCCTAAGTAAAACTCCTCTACTGTAGGATAGGGTCCCCCCCACTGATTTCTGCTTTTTCAACCATCTTTTTCATTCACAGATAGTAGATCTGCACAACATTTTGGAATCTTTACTTGCCCAATTATGCTTCTCCTTACTGTGTCTTGTACCAGAAAGTCTCTTGCCTTTTTAACTCTGTCACACCATCTGCTTCCTAGGGCAATATGAACTAGCAAAACTTTTAAATAAATATCAATAAAATGGATAAAACTGTTATGGAAGGGATCAGTGGTGAACAAGGATACTCCTTATCTTTTAAATGATGCTCCTCTTTTTCAAGACCTTCTGGAGAAAATTAAGGAGAAAGGGGAAATATTAAAAAACTAAAATAAAAACTAGCAAAGCTTCTGGAAACTATGACTATCTTGTATTATCAAGGAAATGTGGACGTGTGTCCCAGTGCTTAAACTTCTTAACAATGCCTGTTAGAATTGCACTTTTGTTGGAGCAGCAATAAAGCAAAGCTTTAAATCAAAGGTGGCTGACATAAATATAGATAGATGAGAGATAGAAGATAGATTATAGATAGATAGATAGAGAGATAGATAGAAGATAGATAGATTAGAAGAGAGGGAGAGATACAGAGAGATAATTTAGAGTATAATGCACATACATATATTGTTTTCTTGGTTACAGAGGATGAAACAAAACACCTTTAAAATTATGCTCTATAGACAGAGAAAGAAAATAATAGCATTGTTCCATTAAATTACTGCCATGTGAAACCATCGAGTTAGCTAGGTAATAAGCTCTCACCTTCCCACAATAAAGGCATCCTATCAATTTATCATCAAAATATTTCTTGGACCTGCTCTTCCTCTCAATGCCTTCTATTTCCGTCTTACTGTTACTCATTGCCTCTCACCTGGATCTCTCAAATAGCCTTCTATTTGCTGCCATGTCTCAAATACTGTTCCTTTCAAAACAAATTCCATATAACAACAGGTGTGCTTGTTCGGAAACAATAGGGTGACTGTGCGTTCACCAAGTCAATAACCCACCAAGCCTCCGTTCCTCCAGCCTTATTTATACCTTAGAGCTTCTGTTTTCCCATATCTCCTGACACATTATGTTTCTCTGTCTAGAATTTTTCCTTTACAACCACCACACACTCCCATCTTTTTTCCCTTCCCACCAGAAACCCCATTCTCTTTTCCTGGCAAAATCCTATTACAGCATCAGTACCCAGCTCAGATATCATCCACGCAGAAGCTCCTCTGCACCTCATTCTGCATGATCTCTCAGGCCAAGTTGTTTACAGACTGAAGTTACTGACCTCCTGAGCACATCATGTTACTCTTTATCAGAGTATTGCTATGATACATTGAAAACGTGCTCCCATGTGTTTGTATTTCCTTCCACTCTCTAATTTTCATGGGGGCATGTGCTACACTCTGTTGATAGTGCCTGGCATAAGGGAGGCTTTATGCATGTTTATTGAGTTGAGTTGTAACTTTTACTAAAATTCAGTGAGTTATCAGAAAGCCAATGTATCAGTATCCACTGCTCATAAAGATTTCAAAACATTAAATGGCATTTTAAAGCACTGTTATCCCCAGAAAATATTGTTTGACTCTTCCTCTACTGGGACAGAGTGACAATCACTTCCTCCTATATTACCTCTATAACTTATACCTATGCCATCACAAAATTTAATATTGGATTTTAATCCATATGTTTACATTGCTATCTCCCTATTGGATATAATGAGATGAACTATTTTTATGTATTCCTACATATATACAGCTTAGCATAGTGTCTTACATACACTAGATTTTTTATACTTTATTTGTTTAAGTTGATAACTCTCAGTCAAATTTGTTCTGCTGATAGGAACCATTTTACAAGACATAAGAGGTAGTATAATCCTTTGGATGCTTTGCTACTCCCAAATTCCAAAGACTTAACTTCTGACTTTCAATAAGTTGACTTTTCTAGAATAATTTGTTTGGAAATTACCTCCCAAATAGGACTGTTGTATCATGTAACAAAACAATAATTTAAAACCGGTCTTGAATGCCAAAAGTTTAATTAAAATGTAAAAGTTTGAGTGGCATCATACTAATTTCTATCATCATAATTATCATCATGGTTAGTATTGTATTTTTTTTAAATCACTACATTGAGCTGGATTCCTAGTGTTTCTGTGAAAAGTCTTTGAAAATGTGAGTAGAATATCGTACAGCTGCACAAGCAGAAACTGATTGGAAGTTCAATCATTTGGAAGGGTATCTGTTATTTTCCTCCATTGCTTTTCTTTTATCCCCTGACTGCTTGTCCAATTTCCTCTTCAGTCCAGGAGTGTAGCTTTTGTGACCTCAAAGATGCCTCTGAATGGGAAATTTGGCTTGGGAGAAAGTACACCTGCACCTACCCAGCAGGGTGGGGCCACACAACAAATTAATTGCACTCCAGTGATTGCTGTGACTCTGGGGAGTCAGTTTCCTAGCCGCCTGAATTATGGATTAGACGTGAGGATGGCATGGACTTTGTATCTAGTCTCTGTTATGGTGTTTCTCTTTCCTTTCATACCATCAATTTGAAGCCAATCAAACCTTGAGGTTAAATTTATCATTTTTCATCTCAGAGTCCACACTCTTTGAATTTTTACTGTGAAGTTTATATGCCTTTATACAGTTCACAGGTCTGTGACTGTGGGTTTTTCTTGCCTCTGTGATTCACCCCATTACTGTTAATATTTCTATCCTCAAACAAAAATATAGAAGTTCCAGAAAAAAACCTCTCCTGGCATTTACAGCTTCCAAATAAACAAATCTATTAAGACTCTCATCATGTTTTTTATTTGTAAACATAATTTATTCTATTCTGGAGTTTCTCTTGGCTGCTGCTGTTTCTTCACTGTTTCCCTAGCATATATATTTTATTATAGCCATATTTCTTTGACCACTTTAAGTTCCTCCCACTTTAGTAGTAAAATTTTCCATTGAGATGCCCATCACATAAAATATTTCCCACCAGACATATATTTACTCCAGTTGTATTAGAAAAGAATGTTTGTCATATTGTAGACCATAAGAGATGCTAGCCACGGTAAATACATGTCAAGAATCTTGCAGATTTTTGCTTTAAATTCTAAAATACACAATAGAGTATGTACTTCTTATTAGTTAGCTGAGAGTCCTTTGAAGTAATCCAGAATTATTCTCTTAAGGGAAGATATCATATGCAGAAGCAAATGTAGCCTTTGATTGGCACCTCCTTCCCTGGCTCTTTTAAATGAAGATGCCTATGGGGAAGGCACCAAAGCCAGTCATGGTGAGCTGGTTTTCATTCACCCTGACACTTTCTTCTAGTCACTGTTCTCTTAGGCTTCCTCTGACACTCTTTAAAATATGAACTATCAAACATTTTTTAGTCTACATGATTTATGATTCTGTATTCAAATAGATAATAATTGCTTTCATTGCAACTTTATGTAACATTATAACTCAACTGACTATGGTCTGCTTAGAGCCATGTGAGGTTTAATAGTGAATTATGACAGTAAGCTATTGATTGTTTGGAAAATGTCGTCAATTAAATATAATCTTCTTTGAAATCTCTAAGCATTGGATTTCTCTTTTCTTCAGGTGTTGTAATGGTCTGGTGGGAACCATTCTTATAATAGTAGTTTTATATATAAAATCAACAGACTCTGAGATTTCTGCTTGGCAGGATAAATCTTGGGGCATTCCTCCCTTTTTCTTGATCTCTGTTTTTGACTTCTCAGTTTCTGCACACTCTACTTTCAGATTACTAGATCTATGAGGAGAGTTGGAAACCACTTTTCATGAAGACATATTTAAGGTGGGAACCCAGTAAGATTTATCAGAATAGGTAATCAGAATCAGAATAATAACATCCCACATGACTTACAAAATGTAAAAATCAGGCAAGTCTACTTATCATGTGATTTAATCAAGGCGCTGGTTAACTCCAGTAATGGATTTTTTTAGATTAAATATTTATAGATCATGTTTGTAAATGAAACGCATGATAACTATATGGTATCTCAGTTTCTTAGGGTTTGGCAATCTGTTGATACAGACATGATTTCCCTAGACAAATGTTTCTTCTACCTTTTGAAAGAAATTCTCTATATGTGAAGATAAACCCCAAACCTATGGGTAGGGCAAAGATCTGTACAACACAGTCTACATTACCTTAGGTCAGGTATGGGTTATCTTATGGTTTCCATCAGCTGTGTGACCATCAACAAAATGCAAATCCTACAAATATAATTTTTGAACTTGTTATAGGTATATTATTTGAATCCACACCTTAAGCCTGTGACAATTAACAATTGTCTCCATGGTAGTCATTAGTTTTTTCCATCTAGGAGTGTCCTATTAAGTAGCAGCTCTTCCTATAAATAAATATGAAATAGCCAATAATAGAATTTCATTCTCCAAAGCTTTACATCCCCAACATATTGATTCCCAAAACCTTCATCTCTCAACCTTTTATTTGTGTTTACACGTGGAATGCTGTCTGGATTGAGGACCTACCCTTGTTAGTTACACTTACTCCTGAATGGTGGAATTTGGAGACAATGCAGTTTTTCCATGTTCTTATTTGAGGTTTCCTGTTTTAACTTATTATTTTTTTAATAAATACATTTCCTTTATGCACAGCCAAAGGGAAGGGAGAAACCTCCTGCAGACCCCTAAAGGATTATATTCTTTTTTTAAATTTTTTTTAGAAACGAGTATTCTATCTGCTGATTTAGATCTGAATGCCATCTCATACTCTAATTGATGTAACAGTCACAGAATTATGTGTGTGTGTGTGTGTGTGTGTGTGTGTGTATGCATGTGTGTGTGTTTGTTTATTGGTTTTTTTTTTTTTAATGAAACAAAAAGATGGAATCCCTGGGTATTTCTATGGTCTTCTGTTAGTGAATTACTCCGTGTCTACTGGATTGATGCTAATTCATTGCAAAGATTTGATCACATGATACTACCCTGTTCTCCCATGGCGGACTTTATAAATTAAGTATAAACACATTTTGAATCCTTCTTGGCACAGAGCTTCAGGGATCTGTTGTAGATTGCAGACAAGGTAAAGCTTGTGTGCCACCATGGGCCTGTAGAAACAAAACCCAAACCTATGAAAAGACACAAAAATCCCTCCATGATCTCCTTGTCTCTTGTTCTAACTTCATCTCTAATGTTTGTCCTTAATTTTTGCCATGCCATAAAAGTTTGCTAAAATACTTTGTTTTATTACTCTGTGCCATTGCACATGCTATTTCCTCTCTGTGGTTTGTCCTCAGCCAACTTGTTTCGACTCAAATGTCAACTCTTGCATAAAGCCCCATTGACTTTCCGTGCAGAGTTAGATCTATTCTTGGTTGATCAAGGGTGCTGAGTACTTGTTTCATTTTTAGCATCTATCTTTGCATTATACTTTTGTTTGTTTTCTGCACCAAACAGTCAAGTGCTATAGGGCAAATTTGGGTTCTGTTTATCTCAAGGTTCCTAGGGCTATACAAAATTCTTGGAATCAAATAGATATCATAGATGAGTGTGACTAGCTAATTGAAAGACCAAATTGTACTCTCCCAAATGTAATGGTAAAAGCTTCTTGGAAATAGGTTAAGTTGTCTGACTAAAGCTTATTTTTCAGGATAAGCTAAATAATGCTGAAGAGACAAAGAACCTCCTAATCTCACAGCTTCATTCCCCACTCATGCAAAATCTGCCACAAATGGCACCAGCTCTCTAGACCCTCCATCTTCTCAGAGATCCAGGGAGATAGCGGCTCCATTACCCTGTGGCTTTACCACTGGAACATGTATGATCCCCTGGTTGACATGACAATGGAAAATAGTGTGGAAGGGCAATATATAATTGTGAAATGTTTGCATCTGGACAGGATATAGCACATCCCCATTCAACTTTATCACCTGGAATTAGTCACATGGCTACACTAAGCTAAAAGTGGGAGGGGAACTGTAATCTTTTCTTGGCCCAGAAGGAAAGGTTAATTACCTGTGAGTGAGTACTCTTAGTCCTTATCATTAACTATGAATACAAAATATGTGTAATTCTCTTAATTTGGAAGATGAAACACAGATGGATATGAATACAAACAGAAAACAGACTACTATTAATTCATTGTTGTAATAGAATCTTTTCTGTGGGATGCCAACTGCATTGAGCAAGGGGAGAGCCTATTTTAGGATCCTATAAAATAATAGGACATTCTGGTTTTCATGGAATGAAAAAAGGAAGAAATACAGCTACTGCCAGTGGCAATGATTTATTGGGGTGACTTAGCTCAGGAAAGAGGTGAGTAAGAAACTATAACTATCTTCACATTACTAATGTTGTGTCAGATGAGTAGACTTGTTGCATCAGAAAGGACTGAGCATGGGCTATGTGAAAAAATTCATCATTTCTGCAAGTGTTGCAGAATATCCTAACAAGAAAGAAATAAAATCTATTTAGTGGTTCATCAATTTCCTGATTCAGATGTAGTATAGTATTGTGGAAAGCATGCTTATTAAGTCTTCAAGGTTCTAGACATGGTTCTGTTTGAAATTGCCTGAATAATCTTTTATAAGTTATCTCAAGCACTCTATGCTTTGATTTATTAATCTATAAAATACATGAAAATCAAAGACATGAGTTCTCAGATCTCTTCTAGCTCCACAAGTTTATAAGTCCTATAAGTCATGCATTCATTCATATAGTATTCCATAAAAATCAGGTGCAATAATTTAGTTTCAGATACTTAAAAAAATCACTTCCTGATCTCAATCCAACAGTACTTTTCACCTCCTCTCTGTTTTCACACTGCCTTTTTCTTGGTATAGCTTTTCCTGTAAAAGATTACCAGGTGGTGAACAATCTTGTTATAATCATTAGTGCTCAACTGGAACATTTTCCTTGATGTGATCATAATACATGAAAGGACATTTAAATAGGAAAAAATTGAAAGTATGTAGCTGTCCAAATAATGTATTGTTGGAATGAAATACTAACTTATCAATGGGATCTTCTAGAGCTATAGCCAATGAGTGAAAAAAAATCTCCCTTAGTCATACCTTGGTAATAAAACTCAAAGTAATTCAAGATGGAAATTATTTAGCTCTGATTTTATCTGTCTTCAACATACAAACTGATTTATTTCATATGAGGCCATCTGAAAAATGAGTGATAGTAACAGAGCTTTTTCATACTTTCCAGTAGCTGATGTAATTTATGAAGACAAGATTTGACATCTTTATGTTGCCATAGAAACTTGTAGATGCTTTTCTACTTTCTTTTTCCAATCTATAGATTTTTCTTTGCCATATATATTGGTCCTTGGAAAGAAGACAAAAATCCAAAATGCAAGAAAACAGTGTAAATTCTGTTGTCACCTAAGTTCTAGAATTTATCTCAGTGGCTTTGCCACGTGCAAACTTAATTGTTGGAACTGGAGCCTGTGGCTTTTGAAAGCTAATCAGAAATAAGTAAGGGACAGCAAGATGCAGTCCTCAGAGATACTATGGGACCTTTAACAATTGATTAGTATGAACTAAAAGGCAAGGTTGGAGTCTAGGCGGAAGTGACATATGTAGTTCTGAAGACATGGAGGGACCATCTAGCCTTTCTTCTGATTGTTCTGGTCATGTATCTTACTTTGAGCTGCTGAAATAAAAATGCCATAGGCTGGGTGGCTTAAACTACAGTCACTTTTTACCCCAGTTTTGAAGTCCAAGAGCAAGGTGCTTCCTATTTGGACCAGTATAATGGTTTGCAGATGACCACCTTACCACTGGGTGCTTAGATGGCCTGTCTTTTTTTTTTAATTTATAATAGTTTATTGTCAAATTAGTTTCCATATAACACCCAGTGCTTCTCCCCACAAGTGCCCCCTTCGATGACCATCACCCCTTTCCTTCCCTCTCCCTCCCCCTTCAGCCCTCAGTTCATTTTCAGTATTCAATAGTCTCTCAGGATTTGTGTCCCTCACTCTCCCTAACTCTCTTTCCCCCTTCCCCTCCCTATGGTCCTCTGTTAGGTTTCTCCTGTTAGACCTATGAGTGCAAACATATGGTATCTGTCCTTCTCCATCTGACTTATTTTGCTTAGCATGACACCCTCGAGGTCCATCCACTTTGCTACAAATGGCCAGATTTCACACCTCAGTTGCAGTAATTTCCTCCTGTCTTTTCTTATAATGGCATGAATAGTATCACAAATACTTCACCTCATGACCTAATCACCTCCCAAAGACCCCCAACTCTAATATTATTAAATTGGAGATTAGATTTCAATGTGTGAGTCTGGGGGGACAAACATGGTGCCTATCTACAAAAAAGCTCTTTCTCTCTCAAACCATCCAGAAACCTAAGTTATCAACCCAATTCTCTCCTGAAGGCTCAACTTTTAATGTGCTATGCGTTCAAAACTATGTTCTCCTCTTTTTTAGTTTTGCTGTCCGGCTACTCAAAGGTGACTGCTGAGACACAGTTCATGATTTAGAAAAGGCAACCCAGGTGTTAGTTCTCTAAAGATGTTGTAGAAGATGGTGTCTTGTAATAGAGAAAGAGCTTTGTGAAAAGACATATTAGGGTTTGAGAATGTGCCTTTCTATACACAAGTTGTATAACCTTAGATGCTAAATTTTCTGAGCCCCCTTTGCTCATTTTGCAAAGTTATTGCAAGGATGTCTTGTTTCATTTTGCTGTGACTGTCCAGCTTTGAGGTTAATCATGATTGTCTCAGATCCTAAGAGTAAGCTACTTGACAGTAAACAAGCAACCCATTCTGGACAATGAAACTTGAAGTGAGTCTGCGGACAAGCTTGTGGGAAACATTTTTACTCCATTATTAGCAGCAAAGCAGTAGCTTTTCCCCCTCATGCAGAGCTGTTAGCAAACACCTGATACAGATATCGCAGCAAGCCACTTTGAGGACAGAAGGGCGCCAGCCTGGAAACAGAAGCAGGCAGACTCTGATAGCCTAGTGCCAACAAGGCGTACCCTGGATTCCTAATGACATTGCTCAGTTACAGAACTCTTCCAGAGAAGGCCAACTTTGGAACTTCTATTGAGTACACATACAGGACTTTAAGTGACAGTTAATTAGCTGGTTTGCCGCTTCTTTTTGCAAAATTTATGCATATTAATGACCCATCTATCCCAGCTTTTTATTTACCCCACTCCCTCATTCTATCAGTAACCCGCATAGTTATGCACAGATCTGGAGCATGTGTCCCTAAAATATTGAAGAGGCAATTCAGTCTTATTCCAATAAATTTATTTATGGGGGATGAGGTGGGGAGAAGGAGGGAAACCCTGTGGGGGAAGGTGGGGAGAAGGAGGGAAACTTTGTGGCTGGGAGAGCCTCCTGAGTTTCCTTCCTCTTTTATGGGAGACACAGAACCATATCTCTCTATGTTCCTTCACTGATAAGTAATTACTGAAATTCAATGGAGAATCTGTGCTGTATTTAATTATGTCACAAATCAAAACTGATCCCCAACAAAGCCATCATATTCACGAGGTGATTTTTCTAAACCTCTTATATATCTTCATCTAATTATTAATCTAAGTAATATCAGTCCATTTCTAACACAGATGGTAGTGTAAGAGCAACATATTCCATCTGGACCAACCAGATGGGCAAATGGGATTAAAGTTACGCAGATAGAAATTATGAGCTTTAGGAAAAAGTCTTTTTTTGTTTGTTTGTTTTGTTTTAATATCAGCATAGCTCTCTTCAATGATAATGTCTGTCTTCTAATAAAAGAACACTATAGTTGGGAAACCCAGGTCTTGTCACTGAATTTGTTCCCAATTTTAAATTGTAAAAATGAGTCTTCTGTTAGAATAATATTAAGATAAGTTTAATGGCACAGCTTTCCACATAAATTAGATATGTAGATACATATTTAAGTTTATAGACATAAATTTCTATGTAAATACAGAGGTATAGATCAATTAAATTAGATGTTGATACCTATATGATTAAGAGCATTGATATCAATCTAAGGAGAATAGCTACCTATATATATTTAGAGGTGTAGCTGTCTATATAGGTTTAAGATTGTGGGCAGCTCTATAGGGCTAAATTTGTAGATAGCTATTGAAGTTAAGGGCATAAATATCTAAGTTACAGCTATAAATTCTATATAAGTATAGGAAGTAGATGAAAGGAACATAGTTATATAAATGTTGAAATGTAGATATCTATGTAAGTTTAGAGGTGTAGATATCTATATAAGATTATGGATACAGATATATATATTTAAATTAGATGTGTAAAAATCTACTTAAGCTAGAGTGTAGATGTATACATTATTCCTGTTCTATCTTTACAATCCATGAATCCCATCTTTTAGCACTGACTGGAAAGATATAACCATTATTTTTCTTATCCAACTGTAATAGGAGCTCTGGTAAACCAGACAGAATTTCTTACGGGCAATGTACTAATTATAATTTCTTAGAAATTAGTAAAGTTTGTCTTTCCAGCAAAGAGTTTAGTGATAGCTATGTTCTTGTTATTATGGACTTTATCATCAGAGAGATCTAAGGCCAACTCTTTTTTTCCTCCATCATATTAGTTATGTGACTTGCTTTACTAATCAATAAAATAGAAAAATAATTGGTTGATTGTAGGGATGATACAGTATGACATGAGAATTTCTAGTGCATTTTGTCACTCAGATGCTTCTCCCATAGAATTGTGAATTGACTGGGGGTAAACATAGCCCTGATGGAGCCTATGATGATCTGAATTTCTCTTGTGAAATTCACACACATATTTTGAGGATGGAGAAACACCAAGGTGCCACCGAAATAGAACATAACAAATCCCCAGTAAGGAAGGAACTAACAAAAGTTCCTTCAGTTCTTAGAAGGCAGGAGGCTAACATGGCCAAAAGAGTGGATCAAAAAGATGAGCTAAAAATCCCTCTTTTTGTAAATTCAAACTCTTAGGCCTCAAATAATGTCACTGAGGTTTTAGGTGATGATAAAGATACTAACTTACTAAGTTAAGACTCTACTGGATGTCTAGAAGAAAGTTAAATAAGTGAATATCACAATGGGGTGAGGGGACAATGTTTAGCCAGATATTCAGTGGGGTTGTCTTGAGATGGGGAGATGGGCAGAAGAGGACACAAATACAGATGTATTCATTGTGTCACCCCTTATTTCATCTTTTTAATAATGAGACACAGTACATATTAATTTACACATCTTGTGAATGAGAAACTAAGAGTCACAAGGATTAAGTAACCAACCCTAGAGGACTCAGCTAGTAAGTAGAAAGAAAAAATAGAGTGGTAAATTCAACCAATTTGCCTCCAGTTCCCAAGTTTTGTGCATAATATGTCAAAATATGTTCCACAATGTGTATGTCTTTATGAAAAACTGTTCAAATAGTTTCTTGATTCCATTGATCATTGTTTTCTTTGCTGACTAGCCCGGCTTAAAGCCCACTTCCCCCAGAGGTTCTAACAGATAGGCTAAATTTTCACAGGCCTGCCTTCTCCTACGGTGTCTTCTTGTTTCCTGTACATTCAGCTCTTGAATCCACTGGAAGAGATGCAATAACCAGTAATTCTCAGATTTGTAATTCCATACATGATTCTGTGGCCAACAAAACAAGTTCTCCCTTTCCTATTGTTCCAGCCACATGTGCATGTGATGATTTCCTATAGTATGCTCTCTTGTCAAGGTTCCAACAACATGCCTCATGAACAATTCTTGAACCCATGCCATTGGTTATGGGAATTATATAATCCATCAAGGATGTATGTGATTAGAAGATTGCATATGACTAGGTTATGTATTTTGTTTCATCAGTTAGGCATCATGTAAGTTTTTGACCCAAATAATTGATTTACATATGTGGGAAATCTGATAGCTATGTCCTGGGCTAGGAGATTATAGGGAACACTTTGCAAAGCAAAAATCTGCTTTCTGGCCTTGCTGAAAACACTGGCTATGTTTCACTTATCTGGTTAATGTGTATCTAGGGGTTAGGTCCTGCCTATGCTCATAAATTCCTTAGACCGTGTTTTATCACATGGAATATTTTACCCTGACTTAATTTGTTTTTTTTGCACATTCTCTATATATTCTTACTGGCACATAGCCCACCAACACACCGCTCATTGTCTTCCTAAATGTATGCTCAATAAATACAGGAACTAGGGAGCACTTGGACTTCCCTTAGTCTCCCTCTGATCTCTCTTGACTTGCACGGAGTCTTGAATAATCCTTTCTGCCGTCCTTGGCTTTGCAGGACAAAGCTGAAAATGGAACCCGCATATGTAAGCTGTCTTTTAACGTTGCTTAAAGATTATTAAACTCTGTTCTCTCTTTTTCATTTATAGTCCTAATTTTGGCCCTTGGCCTTTCTATATTACTTTTAAATGAAGCATTTCCTTCTTTCATGGAATAAAGCTGACATGTAACATTGCATAAGTTTAAGTCCTACATCATGTTACTTTGATTCATTTATTTATTATAATGTAACAATTATCACTTATATTTTTTATAATAGATCTTTTGCTTCCAATATTGCCCCTTCTGAACTATACTCCGAATGGCTATAATAGTGAGGTTCTCTTGAAAGGCAAATGTCATACATCAGTCCCTCGAGCAATTCTTGAGCACTTTTGGATTCACTTCAAGGTACAATTGACATTATGTACAAGACCTTTATGAAACATTCTGGATAGACTTCTTCCCACTGTCTCCAAAAATTATGTATGCTGTAGGCCAGTTGTAGCTAGTTAGCCACTGTGTGATTTCTCACGGTTCCCTTAATGTGCACACTTTAAGCTCTACTGAATTTGGACCCTCTTCCCTTCCTTTTTCATGTGAGTAATTCTTACCCATGCCTTACCACAGCTGTAATACTAATGGTAAAACACATAAAATTTGGATTAATTACTTCTATATTGTCTTAATTCTATATCTTAGGGAAACTTTGTTTAATTTTCTAGAGGCTTGGCATCCAGTGGGTGAACCCTGGGAGAGGCACACACATCAACTGAAAATTATTGAGAGAATTCCATTCCACTTGGTACACAGCTGTTTCCCCAACCTATACAAGTGACCCACCATGACAACTCGGGCTCTTTTGGCCAAGTGAGAGAGGCAATCGCCTTTCCTAGGGTATGTCACACTGCCCTCAAACCCAACGAACTGGCCTAATGTTCTTTCTTTGTGATACAAGTGGCAGTCATTCTGTATGGTCAGTACCTGTGCCATACTGTTAATTATTTTATCATACTGTCTCTACCATAGCACTTAGGATACTTCATGAAAGCAATTTCTTAATCTTCTCAAAGTAGCTGTAGTACACTGAAGAAAGGAATGCTCTCATATTCGTCATTTTATGACCCGCATCTAGAAACATGCATAGCAAAATTTGGTAATTAATGAATATCTTGTTAGTAATTAAATAAATGAAAGAATGAATGAATAAATTTCATGTATAATACAGCTAGCAAAATGCTGGCTTGGCTGAAAAGCCCTTCTCCAAAATACAATCATACAAAGTTGCACAAAGTCTATCCTTATCCTAAAGCAGACACCTTTGTTATTTATTTATTTATTTATTTATTTATTTATTTATTCACTTATTCATTTATACACACACACACACACACACACACACACACATGAATACCTAGTTGGGCAAAATGGAAAAGAGTGCTTTGTATCAGTCCTTCAAGTAACTCCCAGACAGGTTGGAGCAAATGTTGAAATAATTTCAAGTGAAGTGTGTTCTGTTTCCTTAACACCCAGAGAAGAGGGTGGCATACTGGGCATACAAGCTGGCCAAGACTTAAGGAAGACTGTGTAAACTGGAAATGGAGTGGAGCAAGTGAGTAGGATGGCATGAGGCTTTCTGCCCAATTTCAAGTTGCCTTTTCTTGGCAACTTTCACTTTTTTTTCCCAAGATTTTATTGTCAAGTTGTTTTCCATACAACACCCAGTGCTCTTCCCCTTAAGTGTCCTCCACCATCACCACCACCTCTTTTCCCCCCTCCCCCTTCCCCTTCAACTCTCAGTTCATTTTCAGCATTCAAGTCTCTCAAGTTTTGTATCCCTCTCTCTCCCCAACTCTCTGTCCCTCCTCCGTTCCCC
>NC_043702.1:103587905-103639883 GCF_006229205.1 Suricata suricatta
GGACATTTAGGCTCTTTCCATGTTTTGGCTATTGTTGACATTGCTGCTATGAACGTTGGCATACATGTGCTCCTATGCATCAGCATTTCTGTCTCTCTTGGGTAAATCCCCAGCAATGCTATTGCTGGGTCATAAGGGAGTTCTATCGATAGTTTTTTGAGGAACCTCCACACTGTTCTCTAGAGCAACTGCACCAGTTTACATGGCAACTTTCACTTTGATGCTGTAAACTTTGGTCTCTTTTCCAAAGCTCTGACAAAATTAGTACACAGTTTCTGCTTGTGTTTTAGCATTTCTGTAGGAGATGAGAGCTTGGAGCTGCCTGTTTGGCCATTTCGTTGACATCACTCCAGACACCATGGCTACTATTTATGAAATACGCAACTGCTGCCTTATGCACCGAGGCTCCGTTCTTCATTACCACCATTATTATGGTTTAACAATTGAATTATACTTTATATTTATTAAGAAGCCCCAAGTCATTGGGAGACATTATGTCATATTATACATGGGTATCTATACACAGTCTATGAAGATAATGCTTCAGAGAATCTGCGAAGAAACCTGCAGGTGAGGAGAGATGACAGTATGAGCCATGGCCAGTCATCTCAATTACCATAGCCCATTGATTATAGAAGAATGAGTACATATGGTGCACACTAATAACACCTCCATGGAATTAAATTCTGCCAATTTTTAAAAACACAGCACAAAAATATTATACTATCATGATGTAATACATAAATCCTTGAGAATAAGTAACTATAATTTGCACTGAATATTTACCCACACATAAGCATATGATATTTGAATTATTTACAGTATGACTACATTGTCAAAATGATCTACGAATATTTATTTGTTGCCCATTTGTGGAAACAACTTGCAGTAGACACTGTCATGCATAAAGAGTTTCAGGATATCCATTTCTATCTTGTTTCACTATTCCTTGAAAGGTATCATGAAGAAAGTGCTAAATTGGAAGCTGTTATTCCCCAATTTTCTTTAAGCTTCAAGAGGCCAGGGTTATTTGTATCTTGCACATTGCTAGATCGCCAGAGTCATGCTGGGCAAATCAAAGACACTTAAAGAGTATTTGTTGTATGAATTGATGGATGAATGAGTAAAAGAATAAAGGTACTAAAGAACCAAATTTTTATCAAACTTTAACAATTACCTGTCTGCTGGAGTGACAGATGAGAATCCAGAAGAGTCCCACCCTCAGAACAAGTTTGTACTTGCGGGCCAATTTCAAGGACTCCAATGGCAGAACATAGCTCAAGTGCATGGCTACAAAGAAGAGTTTAGAGATATCTTCTCTCAGGCATGTGGCACCTCTCCCAAGTATGAAGTCCCACAGAAGAATGGAAGACAGCAGGAAAAAAGAAAAAAATCCATCAGAGATATATCTCTTTTAGCTTAAGAAATCTGAAGCCTAGGCCATCTGGGTGGTTCAGGTGGTTAAGGATCTGACTCTTGATTATTGGCTCAGGTCATGATCTCATGGTTCATGAGACCAGTTCCATGTTAGACTCTGCACTGAGATTGTGAAGCTTGCATTGGATCCTCTCTCTCCCTTTCTCTCTGCCTCTCCCTCCACTCACATTCTCTCTCTATCTCTCTCTCTCTCAAAATAAATAAATAAATCAACTTTAAAAAAAAGAAAGAAAAGAGAACCGAATGCTGGACAGGAAACCTGAGGTAACCTCCCCAGCATTCCAATATTTCAATCACTGAAGAATGAATGTAGGATAGGAGAAGAAAAGAAGAACTCTTCAAGATCTTCAAGGAGCCTATTACATCTGCCATATGCATTTCAAAGTCTTTGAGAGGAGAAATAAAGATGTAAGAGACCACCAGAGGCACAGAAAATAGTGGACCAAGCTGGAAAACAAATATCTCAATGATATAAAAGTCTGGAAGCCATATAAAAATATACATGAAGATCTTTAAAATGATTACAAGGAAAAATAATAACTAATATAATAAAATATAAGGATAGTATGCATGAAGAAATGGGACATATCACAAAAATGATGAGTTCAAATGGAAATGCTAGAAATGAAAACACAATATCATGAATAAATTATTTGTGCTTAATTGATTGATGACAGCATAAGGAAGAATCGGTGACCATGAAGACAAATAAAAAGATAATACCCAAACTGAAACAAAGAACAAGCCATAGAACAAAAGAGAAGAGAAAATCTGAGATCTAAAGTTTAATAACAAACAGTATAAATGTGTGTATACTTGGAATCTCCCCTCAGAAGAGAAGGGAGATGGGCATGTAGGTTGCTCAGTAGCTTAAGCATCCAACTTCAGCTCAGGTCATGATATCATGGTTAATGAGTTCAAGTCCCGCATCAGGCTCTGTGTAGGACAGCTCAGAACCTGGAGCCTGCTTCGGGTTCTGTGCCTCCCTCTCTCTCTGCCTTTCCACTGTTCATGCTCTATCTCAGTTTCTCTCTCTCTCTTTCTCTCTCTCTCTCTCTCTCTCTCTCTCTCAAAAATAAACATTAAAATTTTTAAAAACAAAAGGGAGATAATAGGCAGAAATAAAATTTGAAGAAATGTACTTTCTAAAATCGATTAAAAGAAATCCACCAACAGATTCAAGGAGTTCTGTAAACTCCCAAAGTATAAATGTCATAGAAAACCATGCATAACCACACCCTTATAAAAATGTTGTAAAGTAATGGCACAGAACAAATATTAAATGCTTCAAGGAAAAAATTCCAGTTCTTATAAGTAAATGATTACTTCTCACAAGAACCAAAAGCAGTTAGAAAATAAATAAATACAATATTGAAAGTAATAAATAAGACATTGGAAAAAACTGCCAAAGTAGAATTTTTATCTGCTTAAAATATTTTTAAAATTGAAGAAAAGTCATTTTTATAATCACAATAAGAAAGAATGTTTTTCAAGCAGACTTGTACAACTCAAAATGTTAACAACAACAACAAAAATTTAGTCTGAAAGAAATGATACCAGGAAAAATCCAGCTACTCAGGAAGAAATAAGGAACAACAGAAACAATAAGTATATTGTTAAATGTGAAATATCCCTTTATAATTGTCTCCCTATATTTGAAAAATACTACTGAATAAATAAGGTAAGAATAATAAAAGGTATAGTAGTGTTGATAGCATAGTTATAGAAATAAACTTTTAGACAATGAAAGTAAAAGGATGAAAGGGATCAACATATTTATACTTCCTGTAAGTTTTTACATTGTCCATAAGTAGTAAATTATTTAAAGACATACTACCTTAACTTGAAAGTTAAGAATTATAATTTCTAGAGGAACCAATGAAATAATAATGTAAAAAGATAAATTGTAAATGCGTCTTTTACCCAAAACATGGAAGGAAAGGGCAAGCAAAGAAATATAAAAAAGAGGTAAATATAAAATAAATACAAATACAAAAAATAGTAATGCAATCACACAAATATTTACATTAAATGTAATTAGATTATGCACGGATTAAAAATGCAGGAATTATCAAATGGACTCAAAATCACTAAAATAAAGAAGAAAACAAATCAAAATAAAAAAACAAAAGACCATATTATGTACTGTTTGTAAGAAAATTTAAAGGTAAAGACCCAGGTAGGTAGAAGAATAAAGCTGATGAAATTCTAACGTATAAACATAAAAACAAATAAATAACATAGAAAGGTTTCAAGAAAACATGATAATGAGTTAAAGAACATTTTATAATGAAAAATTTCAATTATTCAAAAATATGTATAATACTATATGTGCTTGCAAATTATTAACTAAATATTGATAGATTTTAAGACAGAAAGCAACAAATCCACCCACAATATATAGCTAGAGATTTTAATTCATGTTTCTCAATAAATAAAATCAAAGAAGGGGCACATGGATGGCTCAGTCAGTTAAGCGTCAGACTCTTGATTTCAGCTCAAGTCATGATATTACAGTCGTGAGATCAAATCCCGCATGGGACTCTTCTCTGGGCACAGAGCCTGCTTGGGAGTCTCTCTCTCCCCCTCTTTCTGCCATCTCTCCACTAGTGTGCACACACACTCTCTCTCAAAATAAATAAATATACATTTATAAAAATAATAAAAATAGGGGTGGCTGGGTGGCTCAATCAGTTGAGTCCAAATTCAGCTCAGATCATGATCTCATGGTTCATGAGTTTGAGCTGCACATCAGGCTCTGGGAAGACAGCTCAGAGCCTGGAGCCTCCTTTGAAATCTATCTCCCTCTCTCTGCCCTCCCACTTCCCACCTCTCTCTCTCTCTCTGTCTCTCTCTCTAAATAAGTAAACATTAAAAAAATAATAAAATCAAAGGAATAAAACCTAGTAGAAGTATAGAAGATTAAAACAATAGCATCAACAAACGACTTAGCCAATAATTATACAAAACTATAATACACAATATTTTAAAGTGCACATTCTGTGTTCATGATGATTGACTATATTCTGGGACATAAGAATCAATAAATATTAAGAAATTGAAATCATGCAAAACATACTTTCTGACTCACAGCAATATTACATTAGTACCCAATAGCAATAAGATATCTTAAATTTCACAAATGTTTGGAAATGAAATTTCTAAATAATTCCTGTGTTAAAAGAGGAATTGTGAAGAAAATAGAGGAGCTATTCTGAACTGAAGAACAATACAGATCTCATTTATCACAGCTTGTGGGATGTAGCTTAGAGCATAAGGAGGTGTTGCAGCTTTAAGTATTACATTGGAAAGGAGAGATGTTTAAAATTTATTAACTAAATTTACAATCTAAAAAAGTAGAACAGTATAGTTCATATTACTCTAGAATTTCACATTCCTCTTTCTTATAAGGTATGTAAAGAGGAATACTAAAAACAAAAGTAGAAATCAATGTAATAAATGACAATCAATAGACCAAAAGATTGCTGATTCTTTGAAAAGATTAATAAACTTGGTATAGACCAATGATACAGATATAGGTAAAAAGATAGTACATGTAAACTAACAATAGCAGGAATAAAGGAGAAGCATTATGATAAATACCATTTATTAAAATGATAATAAAAACATTATGAGCAAGTTCATGCTAATGAAAAAGATAATTTACAGCAAAAAGGACAAATTTCTAACAGAAACAAAGCACATTGACTACCAAAAACTGGCACAATACAAAAGAGAAACTAAGAAAGCTCATGTCTACTGAAGGAACAGGTTTTGCAATAAACATTTTCCTAAAGAAAATTTCTGATCTTAATAGCTTTTGCTGGTGAATTCTACCAAACCTTGAAGATTAAAGAATGCCACATTTATGCAATCCTTTTAGGATTATAAAAGAGAATTGGACACTTAATTTGTTTATAAGGCAAGTCATATGGTCATCAACTGCTTAGGGAGCCAAATTTGGGCACTGTCATAATAGAAAAACATATCTATAGCAAATGATAACACATACGTATTTTATTAAGGTATTCTAAAAATAACATTGTAATTTATTGGAAATTATATATTGCTCTATTTATTTTTTGTTATACAAATGCTGTTATTGAAACAAGACAACCCTTGCTCAAACCAGATATCAGTGGCAACTAGTAGTAATTAATGATAGGACTAACTAAACAAATAAAACATGAGGGAAAGACATTGGATAAAATATTGTGTACTGGTTTTTTATGTCCTCTAACACTTATTTTAATATTTTATTTTATTTATGTTTTAACTTTTCATTGAGTATTTAAATTTTGTATGCTATGTCATCATATATTCTTAAGCTATAAAAATGACTTTTAAAAGGGAGGATACAATTATAATAGAATGATATGAACAGATATTACCCTATTTAATAAAAAAATATTGAAATTTTCTTGAGAGGGAGAGAGCATACAAGTGAATGAGGAATAGAAAGAAGAAAAGAATCCCACAAGAAGGAGAGAGAAGGAGAAGGAGAGAGAGAGAGAGAGAGAGCAGGGCTCGTGGCCCACCTGATGCCTGCTCAAGCTCACCTGAAGTGAGGCAGGAGCTCACCCCCGTGCAGGATTATAAGTCATAAACCATGACATCGTGACCTGAGCCCAAGTCAGGTGTTTAATCTACTGAGCCACCAGGCATTCCAATATTGGACTGTTTTATTTTTGGCCCAGTATGCTATAGATTATTTGTTCTGTTTCCATTTCTAATAATGCTATTTTGAATTATCAGCAAAATTTAAGAAATTATTTTCTTATATGGAATGGTATAATTGAATACAGTTAAACATGAACTTTTCTGACTTGCAATTATTCCTTTATCAAGCCTACCTTATGAGAATTCCTAGGTCATGTCATGTTCAATATGCATGGGATAAGCATTCAAGCATGGGTCACATCAGAAATTACCACCAACAGTAGTTTTTAGGTTTGTAGAACTAGTTGTCCAGATTTTCAAATATGTCCCATACACTCTATATCCATTGACCTGTTTTGGCATATTAGCTGTTAATTATCAAGTCCTTTGCAACTATACAAACATCATATATTTTATCCGCATCTAAGATGTCCATCAATTGTAAACACACCAAAAAACATTAGATGAGATAGGTTGAACTTTTTTCTCAGGTGAACTCTTTTTAAAGTGAAGAGATCATTTGAAATTCTGAAATTGAAGTTGGAAACTAATTGTTACAATTTTAATAATAAAAATTAGAAAGTCTTATTTAACATGGCTGCCCTTTTCTTGAGACATATTTTATTCTGTCCATCTTGTTTTTTTTAATAGCTACAGATTATTTTTAAGTTTATTTTATTTATTTTGGGAACGAGAAAGAGAGCAAACAGCAGAGTGGAGAAAGTGTGAGAGAAACTCAAGCAGGATCCACACAGTGCGTGCATGTCCAATGTGGGGCTCAAATGGCTCAGGTCTCAAGAGTTGGATGCTTAATCGACTGAACCACCCAGGAGCTTCTCCTGAGACATATTTTTTTTAGTGCAGGAATAGTTTTGTTTCCAAAAAATTAAGTTTTTAAAAATCTTTTCTGTTTTTGTCACTATCTGCACAACTCAGTGCAGTCAATTCATCCATTTTTAAAGTCCAATGCCTTCTTCAATGATCATCACACAGTATTGAGAAAAAAGAGCATACACATTTCTGCTTTTACTGTAATATTTTTTCTCCATTAATTTCCTCAATATATTCTTCTTGTCCCACATGTATAAAATATTATTTTAGGGCAAGCCAGCACTTTAACATCTTTTCTATGGTTAGCAGCAGTGATACTCATCTCATAAGCTGAGAAAACTATTTTCTTTTTCTGTAAAGTCAAAAATCTCACTAAGTGCTTTAGAGCATTTGGGAGTAATCAATAGGTGACCAATCTGAAATTGGTATCTATGTATCGTGCAGTGTGCCCTGTTTGGGTAATGTACCACACGAAACCAGCTGATTCCTCCTCCCAATTATCACTGATACACATGGTTGCTTGGCTTTCGTTTATTGCAATATCTGAGTTACTGTTACAATTTTTCCCATTTAATTATTTGAACTCTTAGAAGCAGATGTGGTCTTAATATTCTAAAGGTTTCAATTTATGCTAGTACTATGCCCGTGCAAAGCACAACAGTGATGCTGCAAAACCAGGTAGACCATTGATACTCACAATCACAATGCATTCAAGTTGCACACTTAAGTTGCGTCATTCATACTATTGACAGTATTGGGGGGGGGATTTATAGGGGCTGCAGGATAAACCATACCATTTTGACACTAAAAATAGGGCTAAAGTATGTTTAGCCTTTACTTTCTTTTTTTTTTTTTTTACATTTTGTTGCATTTTCTACTTTTTCTATGAACTTCTGCATCTATCACAAACATCTTTTTGCATCTCAGGGAGGGGTTTTATTGGACATGGAACTTTCAGTGTTAAAACTGAGAAAGTCTCAGGCAAGCCCTGATATTTGGTCATCTTTGAAGTCCATCCGTGCTATTCATACTTCAGAAATAAACTTTTAAAAAAAGATGTACCGCTAAGACTCATGGCCATAGAACAAAAATTCTTAAATAAAATAATATTCAGCCGTTTCAAATATAATACTATATAATGACCCAGCAGGGAGCATTCTAGAAACATAATGTCTTTACATTCAAATGTAAATCAATAGATTTCACCATATTAAAAAAAATCAACCCAGTAAACAATTTCACCTTTGGCATGCCAAGATTTTAGAAAGTATCACTCTGGTCCTTTTCACACACACACACACAAAAATTGGGGTAAGTTAAACAATTAAGTGACTTGTACTGGACCTCTCAACACAACTCATGTCATAGGGAAAAACATCATCCAATAATATGATTAGACAAGTGCATCCAATGAGATACACTATCTAATATTTGCTCACCAGAAGCAGAAACAGTGGAAGGAAAAACTGGCAGGAACAATTGAAGAGTTTTATGATGACTGAAGGTGGTGGAAAGCAGATTAGCGTGGGAGGGTAAAACCCCCATGAAGACCACAGCCTCAGGGAATTCTCATACTTCTGTGAGTTGTTTGCCCAGTTCCAGGAACTTCATCAGCCTCTTAGGACAAGAAGGTCAAGAACGTGGATAACATCCCCACCTGGACTCAGCAGGAAAAGGGAACAACAGCCTTTTGAATACACATCCAGACTTATTTCTCTAAAGAACTAGTCACTATGAGGAAGGAATTCACAAAGCAACACATCTGAACATTTATTCTAGCTGGGGGAAGGAAATACAATCTCAGCTTCTGCCTTCCTCTCCTGCTTCATGAAAAGAAAATGAATGAAGGAATGTCAACAGGAACAGAGCTTGGAAAGGTTAGGAATGTTGCATTCTTGGAATGAAGTAAGAGACAGAGGCAATAAGCTCTCTACCTGAGAAGAAAAAAGCACAGCACTAGGCTTATAAGGCAGAGGCTGAAACCAAAGATTATAGAACATGTCCCATCTCCCAGGCCCTGTATCAACAGAAACAAGATTCTTGTAAAATAATAGTAGATAACATTTGAACAGCTGCAAAACATAAAATATCATTGAAGAGACACACCAATGCCAAAGAAGGAGTGGGGTAATAGACAGAAAAATTAAAAGCACTAATAACTAGAGATATAACAAGTTATGTATGGCCCAATTCAATACCCGGTTAACAAAATTTCTCACATTTAATACTTATTTAACTCAATGAATATTATCCAGCAAAGTGTATCTGGCCTTTAACAAAATATAAACATGCTAAAAGACCAGAAAAAAGCAGTTTAGAAAACAAAGCATTAAGACAGGATTCAGATCACATGTTTAGAATGATCAGGCCAGGAATTTAAAATAACTATCATTAGTATGGTAGGGTCTCAAAGGAAAAAATAGACAGCATGTAAAACCAGATGAGTAATATCATCAAAGAGAAAGAGAAATTTTAGCAAAAATCACAAGGGAGTGTTTCCACTACAATCAGGAACAAGGTAAGGATATCTCCTTTCATCATTACCTTCCAATGTGGCCAAAATAACCACTGCAATATTGTCATAGAAGATTTTGTCATATATATTAAATATATTATTATATTATATTACAATTATGTTATATTATAAATATATATATATTAAAAAGTGTTTTTAAATTTTATTGAACAAGCAAAAGACCTAGAATATTCAAAGCAATTCTGAAAAAGAACAAATTTAGGGAACATATTTTACTTAACTCAAGAATTTCCATGCATAGAAAACTTATGAAGGATATTGAAGAAGACACAAAGAAATGGAAAAAATTTCCATGCTCATGGATTGGAAAACTAAATATTATTAAAATGTCAATACTACCCAAAGCAATCTACACATTCAGTGCAACCCCTATCAAAACTGCACCAGCATCCTTCTCAGAGCTAAAACAAACAATCCTAAAATTTGTATGGAACCGCTAAAGATCCCAAGTAGCCAAAATATTATTGAAGAAGAAAATCAAAATGGGAGGCATCATAATCTCAGACTTTGGCCTCTACTACAAAACTGTAATAATCAAGGCCTATGGTAGTGGCACAAAAAAAGACACATAGACCAATGGAATACAATAGAGAACCCAGACTTGAACCCACAAATGTATGGCCAACTAATCTTTGACAAATAAGGAATGAGTATCCAGTAGAAAAAAGACAGTCTCTTTAATAAATGGTGCTGGGAGAAATGGAGAGCCATATGCAAAAGAAAGAAACTATATCACTTTCTTATAGCATACACAAAAATAACTCAAAATGGATGAAGGACCTGAATGTGTGACAGGAAACCATGAAAACTCTAGGGGAAAAAGCAGAAAGCGACCTCTTTGACCTCAGCCTCAGCAGTTTCTTACTTGACACACCTCCAAAGGCAAGGGAATCAAGAACAAAAGTGAACTATTGGGACCTCATCAAGATAAAAAGCTCCTGAACTACAAAGGAAACAATCAACGAACCTAAAAGGAAACCAACAAAACTAAAAGGCAACCAGCAGAATGGGAAAAGATAGTTGCAAATGACATATTGGATAAAGGGTTAGTATCCAAAATCTATAAGGAACTCACCAAACTCCACAACCAAAAAAAACCCAAATAATCCAGTGAAGAAATAAGCAGAAGGCATGAATTGACATGTCCAAAGAAGACATCCATTTGGCTAACAGACACATGAAATGAAGCTCAGTGTCCTTCATCATCAGGAAAACATAAATCAAAACCAGAGAGATACCACCTCACACTGGTCAGAGAGGCTAAAATGAACAAATCAGGAGATTATAGATGCTGGCGAGGATGTGGTGAAATGGGCACCCTCTTACACTGTTGGTTGGAAAACAAACTGGTGCAGCCACTCTGGAAAACAGTGTGGAGTTTCCTCAAAAAATTAACAGTGCAACTCCCCTATGACTCAGCAATAACACTGCTCAAGATTTACCCAAGGGATACAGGAGGGCTGATGCTTTGAGGGCACATGTATCCCAATGTTTATAGCATCACTTTCAACAATAGCCAAAGTATAGAAAGAGTCTAAATGTCCATCAGTTGATGAGTGTATCAAGAAGGTGTAGTTTATATATACAATGGAATACTACATGACAGTGAGAAGGAAGGAAATCATGCCATTTGCAGCAACATGGATAGAACTGGAGGGTATTAGGCTAAGTGAAATAAGTCAGTCAGAGAAAGACAGATACTGTATGTTTTCACTCATATGTGGATCTTGAGAAACTTAACAGAAGATCATGGTGGAGGGGAAGGGAGAAAAAATGTTACAGAGAGGGAGGGAAGCAAACCATGAGAGAATCCTAAATACTGAGGACACACTGAAGCTTTATGAAAGGTGGGGGAGAGGGAAAGGTGGCTGATGGGCATTGAGGAGGGCACTTATTGTGTTGAGCACTGGATGTGGTATGGAAACCAATTTGACAATAAATTATATTTATAAAAAAGAAACAACCTCCACAACTCAATAGGAAAGTACAAAACCAAATAACAAAAAAAATGAGCAAAATGTATATATATTACACACACACACACACACACACATATAGAGATATGTATATATGTATATATGTATAAAAATATATAGACTTATATATAGAGAGAGATCTCACAAGGGAAGACATATAAAAAGCCACAAAGTGTATGAAAAAGTGTTTAACATCATTATTTATTAAGAAAATGCAAATTAAAGCCACAATGATAGAGCACTATATAACCAGCAGAATTTCTAAAATTCAGAAGGTTGGCAATAGGAAATAATGAAAAGCATGGTGGATAAATTGAAATGTTTATTTATTGCAATGCACTGGGGAAGATAAAATGGTACCATCATTTTGAATGATAGTTTGGAAAATGGCTTCTTCTAAAGTTAGGTATAGTATTATTAAAATAGTCAGCAACTCCACATTTAGGTATTGACCCCAGAGAAATTAAGACATATTTCTAAGGAGACTTGCATATTACTGATGCTTATATCAGTTTTACTTTAGGTGCCAAAAACTCAAAGCAACTTAAGTGGTCATGAATAGGTAAATCAGTAAATAAATTAACTGATAAACAATTGTATACTATTCAGTAATAAACAAAACAACCCTCCCCCACTGATTAACTAACAATGTGGATGGATCTCAAAAACATTATACTGAGGAAAATAAGGCATTCATAAAATAATACATAACACATAATTCTATTTACATGAAACTCTAGGGAAAAAGTACAATTCAATTACGATAACAAAAAGCAGATGGTGATTACCTGATATAGGCATTGAGAATGATGATCTTTTGCAAAGAAACATATGCGTGCACTCTTGGGATGATAGGGGAAAGTTTTATTCTTGATGGTGTTCCCACAGGTGTATATATTTGTCAAAAGTCATTGAACCCTACACTAATATCTATTTTTTTCATTTTATGCTAAGTATGCTCAATTAAAAATGACTAAATGGCTGGGGGAGTTTGGTTTACAGAACAGAATGCAAATATTATGAGACTCCATAAAATCCCAATTATATAATAAAATCAATAAAATTCAAGAGGTTTAGTAAAAATGTATCATTTATTTTGTGATAACATGAAGTTAATTTACACTATCAATAAAATATGAAATTTACCCCCCAAATCATGTTAGTCTTTTAAAGTTATTTATAACCATTTTACCCCTCACTTTCACCTTTCAAATATCTTTTTAAAACCTTGTTCTTGGGGTGTCTGTGTCGCTCAGTTCGTTAAGTATCTGACTTCAGCAGCAGAAATGAAAAAGATGAAATTTTTTGTACTACCCTCTTGATTTCATACAGGGTCTTAAAATATGAGTTAGATCACAATCAGTTGTAGTTCCATTAAATTCTAGACCTTGATTTAGAATATAAATCTTGTGAAGGAAAAAGCATCTGGACACGATTTTGATTTGGGACTAAGTTATGTGGGAGAGAGGTAAGGTTCAGAGTCATTTTTTTATTGATGCTCAATCTGGTCATAAGAGTTTGGGTTATGGTTATGTTCAAAGTATCTGTATTAGTGGTTCCTGACTTACTTTCCTCTTGCTGCTCGCAACCACAGCAGCTCCCTCGGCCACTCAATTTTACTGTGTGCCTGGATATTTAGAGTTTTTTCTTCAGCCTTTGAAAAATTCCTTTTTTTTTAAAATTAATATTTGTTTTTGAGAGGGAGAGAGAATTCAAAGCAGGCTCCAGGCTCTGAGCTGATAGCAGAGAGTCCAAGGTGGATTCAAACTCCCTAGCTGAGCCACGAGATCATGACCTGAGCTAAAGTCAAAAGCTTAACCAATTAAACCTCCCAGGTGTCCATTTTTAAAGATTCTTAATAAATTATCTTTTGCTTCAATGCTCTGAAGTGGATTCTGTTTCCACTATGATAAAGTTACCAAATTTTAATGCTGGGTATTTCTAAATGGTGACATTTGAAGTAATTTGGTTTTTTTCTCTTCATATTCTTTATGTCATGTCTTTATTTTTCCTTTTAAGGGGCAGATGTCCATATCATATATTCAACTAAGTAATCATTTAGAAATAATGAGTAGGACAGTAAGTAAGCATTCCTTTTCCAATCATCTGCTCTACTATTGTATATACTATATTTGACATATTGTATATGTTTATCTATGTATATGCATATGCACACAAATGTATATGTGCATGTATTCATGTATAGACCCACATGCATATAGGAATTTCTCCTTTATTACAATGAACTTGTGGAGGTCAAGAGGATTTATCATCATCATCTATTGTTTTCTCTACCCTGAAACATAGCCTGGTACATAATGTGCATATAATATACTGAAAAGAAGTAATTATACAGTGATTTTAGGAGACCTATTATCAAATTTGTTTTGTTTTTTTTTTTTGCAAAATCATTCTAAATTTGTTTGTATAAAACTCAAGTTACCAATAGTCATAAATTCCTTATTCTACTATGGATGGATATTCCATTAGTTGCTAGTGGTTTTTTTTTGTGTGTGTGTATGAAATAAATAGTTCTGCTATGAACATTCTTGCCCACATCTTAAATCCCTTCCACTTTTGTTTTGTCTTTTTCTCATTTTTACTCTTTTAATGGGCAGATACCTTAATCTAAATTCATTCTAATTTGTTTATATTTTTTGGATTCCTATTTAAGAAACATTTACTTATTTTATAATCAGGAAGATATTAAATTTTAAAAGCTTCATTGTTTCACCTTTCATATTTGGATTTAAATTCACCTGGAGTTAATTTCGTTTTTGGAGTCGATTGTTACATGTGCTATGAAATAGGGTCGTTTCTATTTCATTTTTCTTTCAATGCAGACCCCCAAATGACTCAAGGCTATTAATTAAACAGCTAATGCTTTCCCCCAGTGCTTTGTAACTCAGTGTGAGCGTTCTGTTTCCAGACAGTTCAATGCCAATGGTTTAATTTTTTAATACTTGTGTTAATATCATGTTTCTCATGGTGTAGCTTTGTAATAAACTGATAGCATTTATTTTTCAACTTAATTGTGCTTTTCTTAGAGTAAGTTGATTATCCTTCAACTTGGCCTACCTGCATAGTTTTTAAAAATGCATTGATGTAAAGTTCATAGAGCAGTTTAGTGTAAACAATTCAGTGACATTTAGTGCCAAGGCAAAGTTGTGCATCCACATTTTTATAACTTCAGAAGAAATACTGTCTCATTAAGCAGTTTCTCCTCATTCTCCCCTCACCTAGTCCTCTGAAATCACCAATCTGTGTTCTATCTTTATTGATTCATCTAGTCTGCATATTTTATAGAAATGTACAGTCTTTATCAAAATTCCCAATGGCCATTTGGCAAAAACAGAAAAGCTGGCCCTCAAATACGTATGAGGTTTGGAGAAGTTCTGATTAGCCAAAACAATATTGACAAAGAAGAAAACAGGAATATATACTCATGACCTTGGATTTGATAGTGGACTCTTAAATAGGATGCAAAAAAACATGGGCAACAAAAGGAAAATTTAATAAAAAGCTTTTCTCTATCAATTATGTTATCAAGAAAGTGAAAGAGCCTACCAAATGGGAGAAAATACTTTTCAATGTTAAATATATGAGGTTTAATACCTAAAACATATTTAAAAATTCCTAAAATTTAGCAAGATATCAAAAACCAAGTCAATTAAAAAGGGTAAGAAGATTTGAGTGGACATTTCTACAAAGAATATATACAAATGGCCACACCACTGGGGTGTCTGGGTGACTCCGTCGGTTATTTTGGCTCAGGTCATGATCTCCCCAAGGTCAGTGAGTTCGAGCCCCATGTAAGATTCTGTGTTGACAGCTCAGGACCTGGAGCCTGCTTCAGATTCTATGTCTCCCTCTGGTTCTTCCCCTCCCTTGTTCATGCTATGTCTCCTTCTCAAAAATAAATAAACACTTTTAAAATTAAAAAAGAAATTTTTTTAAATGGCCACACCACTTCACATCAACTAGGATGGCTATAATGAAGAGAAGGAGAGAAGAGGACCCTATATTGCTGGAATAAATCAGCTGCTGGGGAAAGCAGTTTGGTGATTTTTCTAAGAGTTAAACATATAATTACTCTATGACCCACCTATTCCACTTCTCGATGTATGTTCCAGTGAAGGAAAAGCCAGTATTCAAAGAACCACAAGCACATGCATGTTGATACAGGCATTAAATATGGTAAGTAAAGGCAGAAACAGTCCAAATGCCTATTAACTGATGAATAAACAAAATATGTATACATGAATAGAATACATACATATTTATAAATATTTATATAGATAGATAATGGAATAGTATTCAACTGTGAAAAGGAACAAAGTACTGATACATGCTACTACTTAGATAAACTTCAAAAATATTACACTAAGTGAGAGAAGCCAGGCACAAATGATTGTACATTTCACATAAATGTTAACACTAATTTCTCAAACACCTCTTAAATATAGGTTAATATCTATATACTGAATTACTAGCTTGATTTTTTTTTTACTACCATTTTTCTACCACTGAGCTCTCTGTACATAAACATTGAACCTATTAGGTCTTTAACATCATTCACTTTTGTCATGTGATTCTATGTGTAGAAATTTAGAATATCTGTCTTTAGATTTACTTTCATTATAAACTTTTTGATGTTATAGTAAATGATAACTTCTTTTTTATTTTTTGTTGCTTATATATAAACAGTGAAAAAAATTTATATTAACCTTATATCATTGATCTTCCTACATTAACTTGCTAATTTCAATATATTACCTGTATACTACTTTACCTATTATGTATGAACCCATTATGCATTGGGTGAACAGTTACAGTTATTTTTTAAAGAAAAATATTAACTAAATGTTTCTAAATATCATTGACAAATCATTTCTAAATATACCAAGTGAGGATTGCGATTAATGGTGATGAAAGAAAATGTCAATAGAAACATCAGCACATTTCAAAAATAAAAAAATATATAAATACATAGTGAACAAAATGCCATTTACATTGCATTACGTGCAAGTATTTTACTGCTGACATCTAAGAGACACCACCTATGGAGGGACAATTGTATAAAGTAGGAAAGAAATTTTAAAAGTGAAGAAAGGAACTTTGAGTGTAGTCAGATTACCATGAGAGTGGATGTGATTACATCCTGCTACCATGTGCTATCTGGTGAGTTTAGAGACACATCTTGTGTCACTTAAAACAACTTAAAACTTTATCTATCTATCTATCTATCTATCTATCTATCTATCTATCTATCTATCATCTATCTATCTATCTATCTATCTATCTATCTATCTATCTACCTATCTTTCTTTCTTTCTATCTATTAATATCTATTATTTATCTATCTAATCTATCATGTATCTATCTATAACTTGTCTATTATCTATCTATCTACCTATCAACCTATTATCTAATCTAGCTAGCTAGCTATCATCTATCATCTATCTATCTTACTATCTATCAATTATCTATCAGGTATCTATCATCTATCTATCTATTATATATCTAAGCAAATCTATCTATCTAATCTATTTGTCTGTCACCTATCTATCTGTCTATCATCTATCATCTTTCATTTATTTATCTATCTATCATCTATCAATCTATCATCTATCTAATCTATCATATATCTAATCATCTACTTATTATCTAATCCATCTATCTAGTCAGCTAGCTAGCTATTATCTATCTATCTACCCATCATCTCTCTGTCATCTATAATCTATCTATCCTATAATCTGTCTAATCATCTACCTATTATCTAATCTATCTATCCCACTATCTATCTAGCCAGCTATTTATCTATCTATCTATCTATCTATCTATCTATCTATCTATCTATCTTCTATTATCTATCCAATCTATTATCTATCATCTATCTAATTTATCTATCTAATCTATCTATCATCTATCATTCATCTATCTTTCTACATAATCTATCTATATCTATCTAATATCTATCATCTATCTAATCTATCTTCTATCTATATATAATCTGTCTTATCTATTATCTATCTATCATCTATCTATCATCTATCTAATCTATAATCCATCTACTATTTATTTAATATACTATCTATCTATCTATTATCTATCTATCTATCAAAAAACCGAATGCCAAAAATAAGCCTCCTGATCTGGTCCAACTAAAGGTTTTGTTTTGTTGTTTGTCTCCAGAGGCTTTTTTATTTTCTGAAAAGTAAATGACTCTATGATATAAATTACGGTAAAAATTTGTTCCGACCTTTCTCTTGTAACCAACAAGATCATGCTCACTTAGAATTTTAGATGATTTGGAAGAATTTTTATGAATGTTTTAGGTCTTTGCCCCTCTCCTCATGTCCACTGATATTCTTGACAAGTGAGAAAATAGAAACTGAGCCCATATATACTGTATCTTAATGATTTTGGAAAAAAATGTGATTTATTACAAGATAGAGATAAGCTTATCTTTTTAGAAATCCAGATAGTGCAGATAAGTTGAGATTGATATACCCAAAGTGGAAAAGTCCCATGGACTGTGAATTATCCTGAAGGGTGCGGAATCTTCCCTCTGACATGACCAATCCTCATCTGAACTGGTATAGATAGTTATGGCCTCCTTGGTACTGCCCCCCAACACTTCGTACTTACTTGTATTTACACGCATATCACATCATAAACGTGTTTACCTGTTTGTCTCCAGCAGTGACACTGAGAAGCAGCAGGGAGAGGATTGTCTTTTGCATTCCTACCCCAGCATCTCTCAGAAAGCCTGAAGCCTGTAGCGTAACTCAACTCTTTGTTGTGTTAAATGGGACAGAACAGTGGCAAAATTATTTCAGTGGAGTGGACAGTCAAATTTTAATTGTGGGAAGGGAAAGAATATTCTGCTGATGTGACCTCCTGGGGCAGTAAAGCATTTGAGGATAACTACAGGTCATGGCGCCTCTACTTGCTGAGATACATAATTTATGAAATCAAAAGAAGAGACTTATTTATATCCTCAGAGAGATAGAGGATACATATTTTATGAATATAATTTAGATGTGAATGCATTTTTGTAAAAGCACTTCTCACCTAAAATGTCTGAAATATAAACTCAGTAGTAGTTCTTGTTTTTATGAATTAAGTCTATAAAAGTGACAACTAAAACATAGCCTTGCTGTTAGAATGCTTTTAGGTACAATTGATACAAAATGAGACTTGCTCCCAATTTGGAGCTGAAGTCCACAGGTAAGTAGAGAGAAGGCCTCATTGATTCAGATAGTGTCCGCAGGACAGAGTATCACTCACTTTCTCTCTCGACCTTTTGTTTGTTTGCTTTTCCTGAGTGGCTCAAGTCTGGAGCAAGAAACTCTTCCTGTAAATTTTTTTCCCATTTTTTATTTATTTTTGAGAATCAGAAAGACACCACAAGCATGGGAGGGTCAGAGAGAGAGGGAGATACAGAATCCAAAGCAGGCTCCAGGCTCTGAGCTAGCCATCAGTACAGAGCCTGACCCAGGGCTCGAACCCACCAACTGTGACATCATGACCTGAGCCGAAGCTGGACGCTTAACCGACTGAGCTACCCCGGCACCCCAAAACTCTTCCTGTAAATTCCACTTTGGCGCTGACAATTTCAGTCTTGCTCAATAATGAAAGAGAAAGATTCTTCCAAACAAATATCCTCTGAATGGATCTTACTGCTTCCAGCTGTACACAGATCCTCTGACCTATGAGCTGTGGCCAAAGGGATGGGGCACTTTGACTAGCCCTAGTCACATGACAATCTCTGGGACTGATTTGGAAGTCACAGAGATTAACAGTAGAATTTGTTGAAAAATTAGAAATCTGTTACTAATATGGACAATGGATGCTTGGAAAGTAAAATCAATCAATAATCCTACACTAGGATGTTGCCATTGCTAAAATGTATGGATTTTTCTTCTTTTTAAAAATGTTTATTTATTTATTTTGAAATAGAGAGAGAGTGAGCAGAGGAGGGGCAGAGAGAGTGGGAGAGGGACAGAGCAAGAAGGAGAGAGAGAATTCCATACAGGTTCTGTGCTATTAGTGCACAGCCCCGTGCAGGGCTCAAACCCACAAACCATGGGATCACAATCTGGCCTGAAATCAAGAGTCAGACACTTAACCAACTGAGCCACCAGATGCGCTAAAAGTATCCATTCTTTAATGAAGATTTTAGCTTGTCAAAATAATAAATTATAATCCACTCTGCTTCTTCAGTACCTCATGAAACCATAACTCATTCTATAAACTAACATGGAAAGGGAACTTTTATATTTGAATATATTTGCACATATCATTTCCTCTGTAGAGAATACATCATGATTGCCAACCACCTTTTGTGAAGCCTCCTTTGACTTTTGAGGTTGTGTTAAGTATCTTTTCATTGTATAATTATAATCCTTAAGCAGATATGCCTCAACTCTAGCACCTAATATAGAGCACCTAAAATAACCCTTTCCTGTTCATTCTACTAGACTATACATCCTTTGGCTGCTAAAACTGAATCCTTTTCCCTTTAAGACATATATTCATAATCCTTAAACATATAGCAGGTGCAAGTCATACCCTTCTCATCTATATACTAAGGGTAATGATATTTCACTTAAAAAAAGTATTTTGAGAAAATTAAGACTATACAAGCTAATCTAACATGTCTACCTTTCTTCCAATCCTTTAAAGTATAATCCCTAATGCCTGACATTACCCTGTAACATTTTAACTCCTTCCAGGTCTGTAGAAATTGAGAGAGGAGAAGATGCTAGGCATTATATACAATCACTTACTGCCATGCTCCAGAGCTGTTCTAAAATGTCTAGACCATGTAACTTCACTTAAAGCTCACAACGGAATTGTTAAAGAAGCATCATTACCCACACTTAAGATGTTTACTTACCCAGAGAGTTTTGAATTCCTGCTTCCTCCTTATAGCTGTGTGAATACATTCAAATTATTTAAAGTCTCTAAGTCTTGCATCCCCTGTCTGTGAGACAGATATTAGAATAGTACCTACTCAACAGGCTATTACAAAGATTGAAGAATTCCTATAAAGTGCTTAACACAGTGGGTGTCACCCAGTAAATCTTCAATAAATTTCACGATTCTTATGAAGAGGTAAATGAAGTGATCTTCCCAGGACACAACTTGTAAATTACAGAATTAATAAGCAAAGCTTAGTCCTTCTGATTGTAAACCTGTGCTCCTAATTGGTAAGCAATAGGTTTTTTTTCTTATTTACAATACAGAAACTAAAGCCAGAGTCATACCTAAATTTTATGCAAAGACAAATAGAACATGTTTTATATATGTATATATATAAAACATGTTGACTAACCTCTAGTTAACACCAAACAGTGTAATTATCAGTAAACTCCTTTCCAGGTATGAGTTGACAACTGAAAATAAAAAAACAAAGACAAAACAAACAAAAACAGTAAATAGAATAGCTGCTTAGGTAACCAGTGAAATAGATATGTAGATAGATAGATAGATAGATGATAGATTATTTACTTTATTATGTTTATAATTGTGCCAATGACTGGCCTTAGAATTCTGAGATTTGCATCTTTATTAGGAAATATTGTAACATCTTGCCTCATATAAACGTATCGAACATCTAGATGTCACCTCATTTACTACCGGGATATGCATAAAACCTTTCACTATGAATTCTGGTGCCATTTGCCAAAGACCTTGCATTCCTCACACTTATTTTCTCTCTGATGAGGGTTAAAGTCTCTTAGAGCCATGGTACTGAAAAGTCTGGAAGCTCTGGCCCCTCCCTTGTTGTGTAGAAGTATCGCTAAATGATGGCCTTTACTGGGTTGTTTTTCATCTCAGTTACCAAGTGTAACATAAGATGCATATAAGGCAGTGGAGGTTATTGAAAATATAATCAGTGTTCTCTTGCCCCGGGCCTCCCACAGGAGTAGAGCACGGCAACCCTGCCCTGGGGAGACACAAATACAACTCAAGGAAAGGCTTAAACATAGTTTTATTTATGTAAAGTTATTATAGCTCATTTCATTTGCTACTGAAACACCATCCATTTCATGTCTTCCTCACTTCTCATTGCTCAGAGTGCAAATTAATTCCCTGTGGATAAGGGCTGATGTTATTTAATACTGAACACCTATTAATAAATCACATTAGGATACATAATTAATTATCTAACCCATGGGGGGTAATAAAATCATCTACTTTTAAATGTCCTTTGGGGAAATATGAATATAACTCAGCCACGTTTTTAATGGCCCTCAGCATTAGCTGCAATCATTTAAAAGTTCTGATCTTTTTTCCTATATCACACAAGTGAAAGGTTTTTTTAATCTTAATATTTTATGAACATAAGATTTAGGGCTTTAGCTCAGTTAAAAAAAAAAAAAAGAAGATTTGACTCAGTTGGGAAGTTGGAATGAGAACAGAGGCATACCTCAGAGATATTATGGGCTTGGTTCCAAACATTGTGATAAAGCAGATATTACAATGAAGTGGGTCAAATGAATTTTTTGGTTTCCTAGTGCATATAAAAGTTATGTTTACAGCCTACTGTAGTCTATTATGTGTGCAATAGCTTTATGTCTAAAAAAACAATTATATACCTTAATTAAAAAATGCTTATTGCTAAAAAATTTCTAACCATCATCTAAGCTTTCAGTGAGCTGTAATCACCAATCACAGATTACCACAGCAACTACAGTAATAATGTAAAGGTTTGAAATATTGCAAAAATTACCAAAACGAGACTCAGAAATGTGAAGGGAGAAAATGTGGTTGGAAAAATGAGACCAATGGACTTGCTCAATGCAAAGTTGCTAGAAACCTTCAATTTGTAAAAAACACATCTGCCTAACAGAATAAAGAAAAACACAATAAAAGGAGGCATGCCTGTATCTTGATTGTATTTTCATTGTTATCACCTATGATTGTTCAATAGTTTCTCTTCTTTGGATGCCAGGTTTAGCTAGTTAAGTAGGAGTGAAATAGTGAGCTATTCCACTTTCAATCATGTGTAAAACTCTTGTTTATTGTAATCAATACAGTAATCCTTTGCATTGTCCAGAAATGTCCGTGGATAGAACACAATTTTTAAAATAAACTAGAAACACTTGTATTTGAGTGTCTTCCTGCCTTTTTTAATCCTTAAATTTGGCTCACCCTGATTTCTTCTCCCCCCTCTTCTACCCAACCCTGTGAATTTCACTGTGAACCTCTAAACTGTCGCATGCTGAAAGAGCCTTACACTGGACAAGACTTCTTGTGGAAATTAAACACTGATCTGTGCTGAGTCACCGGAAGCTGATGGGTATCCTTCCAGGTGTAATCAGCAGAACTACAAAAAAGGAAAGGTTAGAAAAAGGAATAGACAAAAATGAGTTTTGAGATACAATGGGCAGACAACAAAAGCATGAGAATTAATTTCTTACCCCATATTGTGTGCTGAAATATCATTAATCTTCCCCAACCATGTCAAAGTCAAGAATATATACTTTATTTCTCAGGGCAGAGAAGAAATTAAACAAACCCTATTTATGATGATGTACCTAGACTTGGGCTAACCTACATCACATTTGGTGGTGCAATAACTTAATATAGATTTTCCTCTGCTTAAAATGGGGTCACATCACAAAAAATTCATCATAAACTGAAAATATTTTCAATAGAAAAGGCATTTACTACACCTAACTTTCCAAACATCATACCTTAGCCTAAACTGACTTGTATGCTCAGAACAATGATGCTAGCTTGCAGTTGGGCAAAATTATCTAACATAAAGCTTATTTTATAATAAAGTGATGAATATCTCATGTAATTTATTGAATCCTATACTGAATGTGAGAAACAATACAGTTGCATCTATACACAATGGTTGTGAAAGTGTACCGACTGCTTAGTCTCATGATCAAGGAGCTGACTACAAGGTGGGTCACAATGCAACTACCCAGCATCCTAAGAATATGACACTGCATATGATTAGCCCAAGAAAAGATCACAGTTCAAAATCTGACATATGGTTTCTACTGGATGCACATTCATTTGACACCAATCTTATTTTTAAAAAAATTTTAATACTTTATTGTCAAATTGGTTTCCATATAACACCCAGTGCTCTTCCCCACAAGTGCCCTCCTCCATTACCACCATCTCCCTTTCCCCCTCTCTCTCTCTCCCTTCAACCCTCGGTTTGTTTTCAGTATTCAGCAGTCTCTGAGGTTTTGGGCCCCTCTCTCTCCCCAACTCTCTTTTCTCTTTCTCCTTTCCCCTCCCCATGGTCCTCCATTAGGTTTCTCCTGTTCTCCTGTTAGACCTATGGGTGCAAATATATGGTATCTATCTTTCTCCACCTGACTTACTTCACTTAGCATGACACCCTCAAGGTCAATCAACTTTGCTACAAATGGTCATATTTCATTCTTTCTAATTGCCATGTAATACTCCATTGTGTGTATGTGTGTATATATTATATATATGTATATTATATATATATATAATTTCTTCTTGATCCATTTATCAGGTGATGGACTGGACATTTAGGCTTTTTCCATGTTTTGACTATTGTTGATAATGCTGTTATGAAAACTGGGGTACATGTGCCCCTATGTGTCAGCACTTCTGCATCCCTTGGATAAATCCCTAGCAGGGCTATTGCTGGGTCATAGGGGACCTCTATTGACAGTTTTTCAAGGAACCTTCATACTGTTTTCCAGAGCAGCTGCACCAGTTTACATTCCCACCAACAGTGTAGGAGGGTACCCATTTCTCCACATCCTCGCCAGCATCTATAGTCTCTTGATTTGTTCATTTTAACCACTCTGACTGGTGTGAGGTGGTATCTCAGTGTGGTTTTGATTTGTATTTCCCTGATTATGAGTGATGCTGAGCATCGTTTCATGTGCCTGTAGGCCATCTGGATGTCCTCTTTGGAGAAGTGTCTGTTTATGTCTTCTGCCCATTTCTTACCTGGGATATTTGTTTTTCAGATGTTGAGTTTGGTCAGTTCCTTGTACAATTTGGATACTAGCCCTTTATCTGATATGTCATTTGCAACTATCTTTTCCCATTCTGTCAGTTGCCTATTATTAGTTTTCTTGATTGTTTCCTTTGCAGTGCAGAAGCTTTTTATCTTGATGAGGTCCCAATAGTTCATTTTTGCTTTCATTTCCCTTGCCTTTGGGGCTGTGTCCAGCAGGAAATTGCTGTAATTAAGGTCAAGAAGGCTGTTTCCTACATTTTCCTCCAGGGTTTTGATGGTTTCCTGTCTCACATTCAGGTCCTTGAGCCATTTTGAGTGTATTTTTACATATAGTGTAAGAAAGTGTTCTAGTTTCATTCTTTTGCATGTTGCTGTCCAGTTCTCCCAGCACCACCTGCTAAAGAGGCAGTCTTTTTTCCATTGGATACATTTTCCTGCTTTGTAAAAAATGAAATGGCCATACCTTTGTGGGCACAGTTCTGGGTTCTCTATTCTATTCCGTTGGTCTATGTGTCTGTTTTTGTGCCAATACCATACTGTCTTGATGATGACAGCTTTGTAGTAGAGGCCAAAGTCTGGGATTGTGATGCCTCCTGCTTTGGTTTTCTTCTTCAATATTACTTTGGCTATTTGGGGTCTTTTGTGGTTCCATACAAATTTTAGGATAGCTTGTTCTAGCTTTGAGAAGAATGCTGGTGCAATTCTGATGGGGATTGCATTGAATGTGTAGATTGCTTCGGGTAGTATTGACATTTTCACAATGTTTATTCTTCAGATCCATGAGCATGGAATGTTTTTCCATTTCTTGGTGTCATCTTCAATTTCATTTATAAGTTTTCTATAGTTTTTATTATATAGGTCTTTTACATCCTTGGTTAGGTTTATTCCTAGGTATTTTATGATTTTTCATGCAATTGTGAATGGGATCAGTTTTTTTATTTCTCTTTCCGATGCTTCATTATTGACATATAGGAATGCAACCAATTTCTGCACATTAATTTTGTACCCTGAATTTTTACTGAATTAATTGATCAGTTCTAGAAGGCTTCTGGTGGCATCGGTAGGGTTTTCCATGTAGAGTATCATGTACTCTGCAAAAAGTGAATGTCTGACTTTTTCTTTGCCAATTCTGATGGCATTTATTTTCTTTTGTTGTCTGGTTGCTGATGCTAGGACTTCCAGCAGTATGTTAAACAATAGGTGTGAGAGTGGAAACCCCTGTCTTGTTCCTGATATCAGGGGGAATGCTCTCAGTTTTTCCTCATTGAAGATATTTGCTGTGGGCTTTTCATAAACTGCTTTTATACTGTTTAGGTAAGTTCCTTCTATTCCAACTTTCTCAAGGGTTTTTATTATGAAAGGGTGCTGTATTTTGGCAAATGCTTTTTCTGCATCTATTGACAGGATCATATGGTTTTTATCTTTTATTCTGTTAATGTGATGTATCACATTGATGTATTTGTGAATACTGAACAAGCCCTGCAACCCAGGAATGAATCCCACTTGATCATGATGGATAATTTTTCTATATGCTGTTGAATTCGATTTGCTAGTATCTTGTTGAGTATTTTTGCAACTGTATTCATTAAGGATATTGGTCTGTAGTTCTTTTTCTTTGCTGGGTCTCTGTCTGGTTTGGGTATCAAGGTGATGCTGGCTTCGTAGAATGAGTTTGGAAGTTTTCCTTCTATTTCTATTTTTTGGAATAGTTTGAGAAGAATGGGTATGAGCTCTGCTTTAAGTGTCTGGTAGGATTCCCCTGGGAAGCCATCTGGCCGTGGGCTCTTATTTACTGGGAGATTTTTGATAATGGATTCAATTTTGTCACTGGTTATTTGTCTGTTCATGCTTTCTATCTCTTCTTGGTTGACTTTTGGTAGTGCATGTCCATTTAGGAATTTGTCCATTTCTTCTGTGTTGTCCAGTTTGTTGGCATATAATTTTTCATAGTAATCTCTAATGATTGCTTATATTTCTAAGGGATTGGTTGTAATAGATCCCTTTTCATTCAGGATTCTGTCTTTTTTGGTGCTCTCTATTTTCTTTCTAAGGAGCCTGGCTAAAGGTTTATCAATTTTATTTAGTTTTTCAAAGAACCAACTCTTGGTTTCATTGATCTGCTTGACTGTTTTTTTGGATTCCATATTGTTTATTTCTGTCCTGACCTTTATTATTTCTTTTCTTCTGCTGGGTTTGGGGTGCTCTTGCTACTCCCCTCCTAGTTTCAGTAGCTGCTCTGTTAGATTTTGAATTTGTGCTTCTTCTAGATTGTTGAAATAGGCCTGGATTGCAATATACTTTCCTCTTAGGACTGCTTTCACTTCGTTCCAGAGAGTTTGGATTGTTGTATTTTCATTTTCATTTGTTTCCATATATTTTTAAATTTCGTCTCTAATGGTCAGTCATTCTTTAGTAGTGTGGTTTTTAACCTCTAGATTTTTGGAGGTTTGTCAGGCTTTTTCCTGTGGTTAATTTCAAGTTTCATAGCATTGTGATCTGAAAGTCTGCATGGTATGATCTCAATTCGTTTATATTTATGGAGGGCTGCTTTATTCCCCAGTTTGTGATCTATCTTGGAGAATGTGCCATGTGCACTTGAGAAGAAGGTGAATTTCCTCTCTTCAAGATGCAGAGTTCTAAATATTTCTATCAATTCCATCTGTTCCAATGTGTCATTCAGATCCATTGTTTCTTTAGTAATTTTCTGCCTGGTTGATCTATCCATTGCTGTCAGTGGAGTATTAAAGTCCCCTGCAATTAGCACATTCTTATCAATAAGATAGTTTCTGTGTGTGATTAATCTTTTTATGTATTTATGTGCTCCTGAATTTGTCACGTAGGTGTTTATAGTTGTTAGCTCTTCCTGATGAAGAGACCCTGTAATTATTATATAATGTCCTTCTTCATCTTTTGTTACTGCCTTTACTTTAAAGTCCAGTTTGTCTGAAAAAAAGTACTGCTACTCCGGCTTTCTTTTGACTTCCAGTCGCATGATAGATATTTCTCCATACCTTTACTTTCAATCTGAAGGTGTCCTCACGTCTAAAAGGAGTCTCTTGTAGACAGCAAATAGATGGGTTTTGTTTTTTGATCCATTCTGCTACCCTGTATCATTTGGTTGGAGCATTCAGTCCATTTACATTCAGGGTTATTATTGAAAAATGTGGGTTTAGATTCATTGTGTTCTCCATATAATTCATGTTTATAGTGGTGTCTCTGGCACCTTGTATTCCTTGCCACATTTCCCTCATACAGTCCCTTTTAGGATTTCTTGTAGGGTTAGTTAGGCAGTCATGAATTCTCTCAATTTTTTTTCTTTGGGAACACCTCTATTTTTTCTTCTGTTTTGAATGACAGGCTTGCTGGATAAAGGATTCTTGGCTGCATGTTTTTTCTGTTCATTACATTGACGATTTCCTGCCATTCCTTCCTGGCCTGCCAAGTTTCATTAGATAGGTCTGTATCCACTTTGATAGGTTTCCCTTTGTATGTTAGGGCCCTTTTATCTCTAGCTGCTTTCAGAATTCTCTCTTTATCTTTGTATTTTGCCAGTTTCACTATGATATGTCATGCCAAAGGTTGATTCAAGTTATCTCTTAAGGGTTTTTTTTTGTGCCCTTTGAATTTGAATGCATATTTCTTTCCCCAGATTTCGGAAATTCTCAGTTATAGTTTGGTCTAGTACCCCTTCAGGACCTCTCTCTCTTTCTTCCTCTTCAGGAATCCCTATGCTACAGATGTTGTTCCAGTTGATTGTTTCATTCAGCTCTCGAATTCTCCTTTCCTGCTCCTGGATCAATTTCTCTCTTTTTTTTTCTGGCTTCCACTTTTGCTATAAATGTGTCTTCTAATTCACCTATTCTTCTCTCTGCTTCTTCAATCCATGAGGTGGCTGCCTCCAGTTTATTATTCACCTCATTTACAGCCTTTTAAAACTCATCACACCTATTTTGAAAGTCCATAGTCATTGCATCAGTAGCTTCTCTGATGCTTTTTTCAAGCCCAGTGATTAAGTTTACGACAATTGTTCTAAATTCTTGTTTAGTTATGTTGTTTAGATCTGTTTTGAGCAATTCTGTGGCTGTGACGTCTTCCTGGAGTTTCTTTGAGGAGAGTCTTTCGTTTTGTCATTTTGGTTAGCTTTCTGTCTCTTGTCAGTTTCAAAAACTTGTTGTGCACTGTGTACCTGATAGTATTGCTCTGTTAAAGGAGGCTTATTGGCTCTCCAGGGTCTTTCATTTCAGGAATTGTTCTTTTAATGCTGTCTCTCAGTTTCTCTTGTTGTGCCTTTGATTGTTTTATTTCCCTACTCAGCAATATTTGGGACTCTCTCTCATGCGTACTTTGCCTTGTTTCTTGGAGTAGCCTTGAAAAGGAAAACAGATAGACAAACACATAGGGAACAGAAGCACGCAAATGCATAGACAAATCAAACAAACAAATTAAAAAAGAAGAGAAAAAAAATAAAGGGGTCAGAGACAACAAAGAACAATAGACATTCTAAAAGCATAAACCAGTCGAGGGGAGTGATAAGGATGAGATAAGGGAGAAATATCTGGATGGCAAGAGAAAAACAAACAAAGAGGGAGAAAGGAATAAGGAAAATAAAAAGTAAATGTTAAAAAAATTAAAAAGAGTAAAAAAGGTAATAAATATAAAAAATAAGTACAAAAAAAGCAGCAGCTCCCACTAGCGGATAGGCATGGTTTGGTGTAGGTAGGACTAGGGGGCTGCTCTTGGAGGCCCTGTCTTGGTGGTTGTGGAGGATGAATGGCAGTGCCCCAAGCTACACTGGAACTAAGCACTGCAAGCCACTCTAATGAGTCCGATCTCCTTGTGCCACAGCTGAGCCAAGCTGTATTTTCCAGGCCCGCCTCGCTTCAAAATCCTAGTCCATGCACTTCTATGCTACCACAGATGAGATGTACTCACTCTGGTGGCTGGCTTCTAAGCTGGAATCTCATAGGGGGAGGAAGCAGTTGTTCTTGGTGCAGGCCTGGATTTGCGCTGCCACTGCTGGAGGTGAGGTACGCTGCAGGAGGCAGGAGGTGAATTGTGTGCCCCCCGCAGCTGCCGCTGCCACTACTGCCAACTCCCTGCCAAGATTGCGCAGGTGTGGGAGCTGCTTTTTACTTGTGCCAACTGGGTTCGGGATTTGTGCTGCCCAGCAGTTATATATGGAGTGAGAGTTTTTCTCTTCATGCCAGGTTCAAAGTCCTTTATCTCTTCTCTAGAGACAGTACTATCAGCACGTTCAGTTTCTCTGTCTCTTCCCTTTGTCTCTCACGGGCTCTGTGCACTTTCCCTGTTTTGGGCTGGGGCTCCCACCTCCCCTGCACCTCTTGGGCTGGCCCATTTTCCAATCTCCCCAGTTCACACTCACTCACTCAGGCATCTTTGAGGTTGTCTTCTTTCTGGAGTCCGTATTTTCTCCTTCCACTCTTGCAGATAAGAGTAATGTCCTTCTCAGTTTGATAGATGGGGTGGACGAAGTTTACAGAGCTCCCTTCTTCTCCACCATCTTGGATCCTCCCTCCACACCATTTTTTACAATAAAAAATCTTGAATTGAACCATTATAAATTGGGGACAATCTGTATTAAATTCTTCTAACTACAAAATCCAATCTCCTACACATATGTTGGCTCTTAACTGTTAAATTGTGTGATTCTAAGAGCTGAAGAAAGCAAAAATATTCAGAGAAGGACTGCTTTATGGTATACTGAAGAAAGAAAAGAAGGGGATAATTGAGAAATGGATCTCAAAACATGGGTCAGAGTCAATTAGGTTAAATAGATATGTTCTAGCATATTATTTTAATTTATTACTTATTTGCTTTACTATACTTATTTTTTTCATGCTTGCCCTGACCTTTACCATAAGCTTATTTTATAACAATCTAACTTGAATTAATGACAACTCAATTTCAATGGTATACAGACACATTACCACTATAAACCTCCTTCCCTTTCCTCTTTGTATCTATTGCTGTTGATATATCCATAGACTATGTGTGCCTATTACCAAAGAATTACAATTGTTACTTTATGCAGTTTTCTTTTCGATTTTACAGGAAAACAAGAAGAATTGAAGGCAGAAATGTACTTATACTGTCCTTTTGACATTTAGATGTATCTACTCATGTGGTTACCATTACCAGCGTACCTTATTATTTATTCAGTACTCAAGTCACTGCCTAGTCTCTTTTCATTTCACTCTGAGGGACTCCCTTTATTATTTCTTTTAAGACAGGTTCACTAGTGACAGATTGTGTCAGGTTTTATCTAGGAAAATCTTAAGTTATCCTTCATTTTTGAAGGATAATTTGGGACATATGAAATTCTTGGTTGACAATTTTCCTTCCAGCACTTTGGATATGTCTTTCTATAGCTTCGTTGATTCCAAGGTTTCTTGCTAATTATGTCAGGGATAACTTGTATGTAGCATGTCCCTTTTTTTTTGCAGATTCCAAAATTTGCCAATTTTTAGCTTTGGTCAGTTTGTGCATAATGTGTCTAGATATGGATACCTTTGAGTTTATGCTACTTGGAAAGTTTAGCTTCTTAGATTTATAGATTAATGCTTTTCATCAAATTTGGGAATATTTTAGCCATTCTTTCTTTAAATTTTCCTTCTGCTCCTTCTTGTCTTTCCTCTACTTTTCAGGCTCCCATTATGTGCATTTGGTAAATCTGATGGTTTTCTCCATCTATCTGAAACTCTGTTCTTTTATTTTTTTGAACATTCTTTAGACTTTTTAATATTAGTTGGCATATCTACAAGTTCACTGATATTTTTCTTCTGCTTGGTCATATGTGCTGATAAGTCCCTGTAGTGATTTGTTTTTTCTGTATTGTATTTTTCTTTGTTCTGTTTTGTTTTGTTTTTAAGTAGTTTCCACACCCAATATGGGGCTTGAACTCATGACCTCGAGATGAAGAGTTACATGCTCTACCTACTGAGCCAGGCAGGCACCCCAGCATTGCTTTTTTTCAACTCCAGAATTTCTATTTCATGCCTTGAAAAATAATCTTTCTTGGGGCACCTGGGTGGGTCAGTTGGTTAAACATCTGGCTTCGGCTCAAGTCATGATCTCACAGTCCATGGGTTCGAGCCCTGCTCTGACAGCTGACAGCTAGCTCAGAGCCTGGAGCTTGTTTCAGATTCTGTGTCTCCCTCTCTCTCTGACCCTCCTCTGCTCAGGATGTCTCTCTGTCTCTCAAAAATGAATTTTAAAAAAACATTAAAAAAATTTTTTAAGTTTTCTAATAATTCCAAGTCTGGCTTTCTTATGGATCATTTATATTGATAGATTTTGTTTTCTTTTTGTGATCTACACGTTATAGTTTTATGGGATTTTTTTAATGCACATCTCATTTCTTTAAAGTTTATTTTCAAGGGGGGCCTGGGTGGCTCAATTTGTTGAGTGTCTGACTTTGGCTCAGGTCATGATCTCATGGTTAGTGGGTCTGAGCTTCACATCAGGCTCTGTGCTGACAGATAGCTCAGAGCCTAGAGCTTTCTTTAGATTCTGAGTCTTCCTCTCTCTCTCTCAACCCCCCTCCTCAAGCTGTCTCTCTCTCTCTCTCTCTCAAAAATGGAAAAAAACATTAAAAAAGTTTATTTTCAGAGAGAGAGAGAGAGAAAGAGTGCACATGTAGGGGAGGGGCAGAGAGAGGGAGAGATGGAAAGAATTCCAAGCAGGCTCTAATCTGTCAGCATGGAGCCCAATGCAAAGCTTGAACTCACAAACTGTGAGATCATGAACTGAGCCAAAACCAAGAGTCAAGAGTCGGATGCTTAACCTACTGAGCCAACCAGGCACTTCCATATCTTATATTTTTTTAATGTTGTAAAGGAAAAACAGAAGTCAACTCTTCCCTTTTCCTAGGAGGTGTTGCTACTACTGTGTATGGCTGATGTTGTTGTTGTTGTTGTTATTGTTGTCATTGTTAACGTTTATTTCTGAGAGAAAGACAGAGACAGAGCATGAGTGGGGGAGGAGCAGAGAGAGAGGGAGACACAGAATCTGAAACAGGCTCCACACAGGGCTCAAACCCGAGTCACTCAGGTGCCCCAATTATGCTGTTATTGATGTTGTAATTGGCTTGTTCTGTGGAGGTTCTGAACTAATTCTGTAATGTGTGAATTCTCAATGGTAGGTGGCCATTGAAATTTCTGTTCAGTTAGCTTACTGGTTAGACAATCATAAGACAGAGATGTACCTAAACTCCTGAAGCAAACAGTCACCTCACCTTTGCTAAGGAGTTCTGTGTGCACATTGAAGTCCACATTCAACAATGATACAGGCAGTTTACCATACTGCCTGAACTTCTGAACCTTCACTTTTTTCCCCCACATAAAAGCTCAGCATCAAGTAAAGATGAGAGCTTAGATCACCCTTGGCTGTTTCTTGGGTGTGCTCATAGACTTACACATGTGTATGGCCTTCCGGATTATAAGGAATATGTCAGAAATGTTCCAACCTCCTAGGGCCCGCTCAGTTCTTAAGCGTTTTGGCTAGCCAGTTGTTTTTCTCAGCTGTTATCCACTGCCTAAGGGATCTGTGAAGTGAAGAACATTTAGAAAACATTGCTGACAAACAACTACGGGAGAAATGTTTTTGTCATTGGACAAGTTCCAAGTCAGGTCAAATAAAGACGATCTGGGAAGTGTGCTCTCCCAGTGAACCACCACATGGCCAAATAATGACAATTCTCTGAGAATTAGGCTATAAAGGAACCCAAATCTCATTTTGCCTGATCTGGTTGACTGTTGGTGGCTTTTACTATGACTGCATTTGTTGGTTTGCTAGGTTACCTTGGAGTTGAAAGAGGGGATGGGGAGACAGCAACTTAAAATGCCACAAAGTTTGCACTTCTTAGTGAGATTGGGCCATTTTTCATGAACAAATCCTGCAAGCCTTTAGTGACTTCTTTAGTTGACATTGAGCAGGTTGCCATACCACTCAAATGCTTCCACTCGGTGGTTTGTAGGCCCACTTATGTGCAAGGTATTGTGAACCCATTGCTATCCATCCACTTCTCATCCATTTATTGATCCATCCATCTGCAACAAGACAGCAGTGCTTTCTGACCAGACAGGGCCCAGCATTCATAGTACTGAGGGCTGGACTTCCAGACAGCTCATGATTCAGATCTTATTACTCAAACAGGAGCTTCTGAAGGTAACATCCTTTTCTGGGGCAACCAAAATGGGAGCCAGGGAAATAAATAATGTTTGAATCTGTAACCCCAATCAGACAGTGGTCTGTGCCTAAAACTCAGCCTCTGAATGTTCTCAGATAACAACACACACACACACACACACACACACACACACACACACACACAGAATAAATTTAAGAATTTCAGAATTCTGAATGCTGACTTTGACCATTGTTCAAGTTTCTTCATGGCTTTTATGGAGAAGAGAATTTTTAGAGGTTTTATTCTGTCATTGTTACTTACATTCCCTTAGGATTTAATTATGAAGAAGGGAGAAGAGAAAGCAATAAAGGTGAAGATATCAAGTTAGGCAAAGCATAAAAGCAGGAATTAGCATACAATATGCTAATTAATGAAACAATTAGTTGGACAGAAGCAGTGGGGACTTATGGGCTAATGAGGGAGAGGTGATTGCAGCCAGTGATTGAGGGCCTTGCAGATCAGGATGGGGGAGTTTGACCATGATATTGAGCCAATAGGAATCTCTTGTTGGTTTAAAAGAATTGCTGTCAAACAACCCCATCATGAAATCCAAATAGGTTTTCTTGCTAAATTAAAAGTAAAATTCTATCATTGTCCTATTATTTACTCATTCTTTATAAGCTAAGATGATCGAGGTCTGTTTCACTCAGGACAGGTACTGTTGTACAGTGGTAATAGAAGCAATAGGAAAAATGGACAAATTTTTTAAAATGTGATTTTTTTTCATGCCCTATGACCTAGTAGGTTTAGGAAAACTTCTTTTCCATCATCTTGAGTTTGTCCAGTTTCTGTCAGTGAGAAGAGCATTCACTAGAGAGTTTTGCACCAATATTAAATTATGTTTGTCACATCAACTCAAAACTTCTTGGTCCACACAGGCCTCATAACTTCACCTTCACATGGCAGTCCTAGATGTGCATTACTGTCACCCGCCAGGGAGGTAGAGAGCCAGAGAGGTGCAGAGAATGTCCTGCATAATTAGCACAAGCTCCTCAAGCAATGCATATTGCTGGGAACTGAACTTAACTTGGCTATTATTGCATTAACTTTACCATAATGGCTACAGGCCTAGAACAGCTCAGCCCGACCCTTTCTTCCAATTATACCTTTGGGGCATGTCCTACAGGAAGACTTTTTGGCAGCTTAAACACTCAACTCCTTTGATTACTATTGCTGAGGAGTTGGTACCTGTTAAACAGATACATATCTATACATTTTCACCAATGTAGACCTCAATTTAAACCATAAACACACAAGCTAACATTTTAATGCAAAACCTATATAGTATTTCCTTACCAAAAAAGACACATTTTTTAATGGGAATGGAGGTAAAAAACAAACAAATAACAAACAAAAATGAATATGGCAACAAAAGCCAAAAAATTGCATTTAGAGTAAAGAATAGGAGATAATTCAGTTCAGTAAAGCAATAAGCACGTAGTATTTGGCTTATGCGTGTGCAATGGTAATGGTGACGAATGCGTTTCAAACTCAAACAGTATAATATAGTCTTATTCCTACCCCTACACAAATGAATAGTTTTAGAAATGCCCTTCCAAACACACACACACACACACACACACACACACACACACACACACACACATATCCAAATTAGCTTTTACACTTGAAATAAGTAAGAAACAGATGTAAAGTCTCCCAGTATTCTAAGCAATGTGATCTTAGTTGATATATGTGGTTGAATTTATAGAAGAACAAAGACCCAAATATGATAAAAAGAGGAGCTCCTGTGGCCAAATGGCTCAAAACAAATTAATAAACTTTTACAGAGGTAATATTCTGTGCATGGAATTTGGTAGAATTTAAAGTGTTTTTCTGGATACAATAATCTTTCTCTCAAAGTCAAATTCCTTTTACTTGTTACTGACATCAATAGTTGCTCTTTATTCTCCTTTTGTGCCTTAAGTTCAGGATCCTTGGTTGTATTGATGCACATTGTTATCAAGGTCAAAGGTCTGAGCATGTAGAGTGCCTAGAGGAGCGCTATGACTAGGGCATGATGAATGAGATACATCACCAGAATAGTTATATCAGATTTTCAGGAAAGCACTTTAAAAAGCAGAATGATACATACTCATTTTTCCCATTTCTTCTTATTCCTGTTACTAGCCTAAACATAGATTAGAAAATTTGAATTCTAGGACCAAGTTTGAATTATAAGGTGACCTTATAGATACAAACAATAGAGAGAATGGTTAGCAGAAAGACGTACATCTCTGATGACTTATTGGACCTATTGTACTAGTAATGGGCGCTATACATTTGGAAATCTTTTGTATGAGGAAGAAACAACCCTTATTTGCCAATACCCTGAGGTCCTTGTTCATAAAGATGGATGCAATTCCTAACTACTGAATTTCTAAACACACTAAAGATTTGGATGACATTTTATTTTTAATTTTTTTTTTAATTTTTTAATGTTTTATTTATTTTTGATAGAGAGAGACAGAGCATGAGAGGGGGAGGGGCAGAGAGAGAAGGAGGCACGGAACCGGAAGCAGGCTCCAGGCTCTGAGCTAGCTGTCAGCACAGAGCCTGACGCGGGGCTCGAACCCACGAACGTGAGATCTGACCTGAGCCGAAGCCGGAGGCTTAACCGACTGAGCCACCCAGGCGCCCCTGGATGACATTTTAAAGACGCCATCCTTCATGACATCCAAGCCAGAAATCTAGAATCAACATTGATTCCTTTTTATTCCTCATCCGTAACACCTAACCTGCCATCACGTTACTCCCTCTTCTCTGACACCTAAGCTGTTGACAAACTATTCCTATATGGCTGCCCCAGCTACAGTCTTCATTGTCTCCCGCTTGCCTAGGTCAACAGCTGCTTTCTTGGCACTCCTACTGATTTTGAATATCATTCCTCAGTTGAAATTTCTAAAATTTCTATGTCTCTGCCTTGAAACCACTAATTGAGTTCTAATAATCTGTGGTATAACATCAAGATTCCTGAGTACAGGACAGAATGCCCTTCTTGAGCTGGCTCTTATCCACTTGTTCATTATCTTCCTACAGAACTTCTCTCTTTTATTTCCCACCCCAGATATATAGAAGCCGTTCCCTAATGTATCACTCTCTTTCATATGCTGCTGTCTTTTACAAATTGTGCCCTTTGCATGGAAGACCCTCCTCAGTCTCACACAGCTGACAGAATACCTTATATTTAAAAACCACCCACTCTGTAATATTGCATGATGTACTGCATCTTGTATGCTTCCTGGCACCTTGTACACATCTCCATTATCAGACTTATGAAAGGATAACTGCTTGCTTCCATTTCTAACCCATGAGATGCCTAAGGTACCTTTATCTCTGGATCTTAATATTTAATACTCAGATAATAGATGTTTACTTTACTATTTAATCACAGATAATAGATATTCAGTACGTATGCAGCTTGGCTATTTAATTCCTTTGTTCACAGCTCAAGTGCACTTTGTTATAATTTGTCTTGAAACCCTTCTTTCACAGATAAGGGGGCCCAATGTGTCCAAACTAATTCTCTGTTAGATATCTAGGGAGCCCTGAGGAATTTTGGTGTTCAAGGGTATTGACCAGTTGTAGCACCTCAGTCTTACACCTGATCAGAAACTACTGACTCTCTGGAATCAGTCACCCATTATTCTTCTGACCTACTCTTCTCTGAGTGCCTTTTTCTTTCCAGAACAAGGAATGACTACTATTCATGTCCATACCATCTCTACTTTCTTGGACAATAAATAGCTTTTTTGGACAACAAAGCTTGATGGCTAAGATAGACTTGGACTTTGTCTCAATCCTCAATCCAAAGAATAGATTACTTCCCTGAATCTTGATTACATGGGGTTAAGTCTTAGCTCTGACATCTTCTAGTTATGTGCCTTTAGACAAATTACTTAATTTTATTGTATTTTAGTAGATCACCTGCAATACCAAGAGTGAAAGTATACCTCTCTCATGATGTGTGTGTGTGAAGATTGGGTGAATACCTATGAGGTTCTTAGTATATGTCTGTCTACAGCAAGTGCTCCATAAATCTTACTATAGCATTAGCTTTCTTTCACTGCATTTCTATTGTATGAATAAAAAATAACCCAGGTACAGACAATTTTAGTTGTTTTCTCAAGGTCACATGCCATATAAGACTCAGATTTCAACACTAGACCATATAGCCTTGGTTCTTATTCATTCAATGTTGCTTGGCTGTGAGAACTTCTGGAACCCCCTCACCTAGACAGCTCTTCAATGAATATTCCATTTATTTTAATCAGAAAAAATGCAATTAAGATTCATCCTCCCTTAAAATGTCCTGAAAAGTTAGTCTAAAACTTGGTCCTTTATTTTTAATGTTGTTCAGATTATTCTAATTTATCTACTCTTTATTTGTACCTATTATATGCCAGACTCAGTGCTAGGCTAAAAATCATGCAACTAGTTAGAGAACTAAAGAAAAAGAAATGTAAAATTGCAACACAGTAAACACAGTAAGACTATTTGCAGTTCACTGGGGATATGTATAAGCAGGCGTTTATATGAATAAGCCAGCAAAGCTTCCTGGAAGAGGTGACAGTTAAGCTGTATATTAAAGAATGTTGTATAACTTAGCGAAAAGGGGTAAGGATCAAAATAAAACATGGCGTCCCAGACAGACACTTCAAGGTGTCATGTTTCCTTCACAGAGTCATACTTCTTTGATATTTGCTTTTTGGGAAAGAAGAAATCAGATTACTGATTTTGGAAAGGCTCAAGTACTGTATTATTTATCTATAACTTCATAACAAATTATATTTATGTGTTAATATGTTATGCTCAATGTTTAACAGATTAAAATAGCACACACTTATTTCATTGTTTCTGTGGGCCAGTAGTATAGGCACAGCTTAGGTGGCCTCTCTGACTCAGGGAGGCTGTAATGAAGGTGTTGGACTGGCAGTCATCCTAGGACTTGAGTGGAAAAGTATCAACTTCCAATTTCACTCACATGGCTAACGTCAGTCCTCAATTTCTTGGTGTATGTTGGCCAGACACATCACTCAGTTACTTACCAAAATGGTTTCTTCATTGGAAAGCTCAAAAAAAAAAAAAAGAAAGAAAGAAAGAAAAAGAAAAAGAAAGAAAGAAAGAAAGAAAGAAAGAAAGAAAGAAAGAAAGAAAGAAAGAAAGAAAGAAAGAAAGAAAAGAAAAAACTATTGACTTTCCTCAGAGCAAATGCCTTAGAGAGAACACCCAGGATGGGAGGCATAGTGTTTTGTAATATTATCTTGGAAGTGACATTCCATCATTCCTCTTACATTTTAGTTGAGCTAGTCTAGGGTTGTTGGATAAAATACAGGATATTCGAGTTGAATTTGAATTTCAGATGAATATTTTTAGTATAAATATATTCAAAATATTACATACAGCATGCTTATATGAAAAGAACCATGTATGCTTTTTATCTGAAATTTAAATTTAAGTGGACATCCTGAAATTTTGCCTGCTATATCTGACACATCTAAGCTAGTGACATCCTTTTATGTCTGCCACATTCTACTCATTAGAAACAAATCACACTGAGTCCAACTCACACACAAAACAGTGTAGGATTAAAATAAAAACAGTGAAAGATTATACAAGATAGTGAACATCAGTCTATGGGGATTAATGAGGACCATCTCAGAGGCTGCTTATAGCAATGACTACAGAAAAACATTTAATTACTCCCTATATGCTATATTCTGAGTGTCATTCCGACATATTGTCCCTAAATTGTTTCAGTGCCCTACTGAAGAGATCTGCATTACTCTGGTTAGTCTGACATAACAAAGACCACAGTCTGGGGGACTTAAACAACAAACAGTTATTTTTCTCACAGTACTAGAGGTCTAAAGTCTAAGATTAAGGTATGAGCAGGGTGGATTTATGATGAGTCTCCTCTTCCTGGTTTGTGGATGGTCACTTTCTTGCTACGTTCTCACATGGCCTTTTCTCAGTGCTGCTGTAGATAGAGTAACAGATCTCTGTTTCTTTCTCTTCTTATTAGGATACTCATCTTCAGGGCCCCTGGGTGGCTCAGTTTGTTGAGCATTTGACTCTTGATTTTGGCTCAGGTCGTGATCTCACAATTCATGAGTTTGAGCCACACAGTGAGCTCTGCACTATCAGTGCAAAGCCTGCTTGGGAATCTCTTTCTCCCTCTCTCTCTGCCCCTCCCCTGCTCACTCGCTCTCTCTCTCACTCTCTCTCTCTCTCTCTCTCATAATAAATGAACTTTTGGAGCACCTGGGTGGATCAGTCAGTTAAGTGTCTAACTTCAGCTCAGGTCATGATCTTGCAGTTTGTGGGTTTGAGCCCCACATTGGGCTCTGTGCTGACAGCTCAGAGCCTGGATTCTGCTTCAGATTCTGTGTGTCCCTCTCTTTCTATCCCTCTCCTACTGGAACTGTCTCTCTGTCTCTCTCTCGAAGGTAAATAAAACATTAAAAAATAAATAAACTTTTAAAAATAATATCAGTACCCATCCTATAGGACTAAGATCTCACCCATAAGACCCTATGTAACTTTAAGTACTCCCTAAGATCCCTACCTCTTAATGCAGTCATTTTTGGAATCAGGGCTTCAACAAGAAATATAGGGGACACAGTTCAGGCTATGCTCAGTCTTCCACAATAAAAAGACAAGTTAGAGCAGTTCAGTCTGCTGCTATAGTCATTGCCAAGCCCATGTACTGATTGACAATAGAAAGCACTTTCCATCCTCATTCTGGATTTGGAGGCTGACATAATAGGAAAGGACCCTTGAGCTCTCCTTTTGCCTGAAGTCAAGCCCAAGCAAGAAATCATATAAAATGTGTTTCAACAACTTAGCAATATAAAATATGTTAGGGGAGAGTTCTCTCTACAGGCTTCCCAAAGGGTGCAGACATATGTAAAGTATGGTGCATAATTCAGGTGAGATGATAACCTAAAGGTATCTTTTGGTCCTTCAGTTAGCCAATTTGATTACCTACAGGTTAATGTTGAAAGTCAGTCATGAAAGAATCTCCCAACAACTTCATACTCCTGTAAGAATTTTGTCATGAAGCCAGCATGTAAAACAGAGGTAGCTTGGTGAGGCTGCTTGAAATGAGACTCAGAGCATCTGGGTTTCTGGCCAGGGGACTTTAACATCATGAACTTACCGGCTTTCCTGGAGTTCAGGAAGGTCACTCAGTTCTGTCATCCCAGAGTCCCTCAGTGCTGAACCTGAAATGAGGCCTTTTTTTCCTTCTTTCTCCCTATTTAAATATATCAGATTAGCATCTTCATAGGCAAGTCCTCCTATAGGAATGCTTTCTCCCTGCTGAATTACAAATGGAACATTTGCTATGAACTTGAACTGCATGTCTGGCATTTTATCCTGAAAGAATTATACTGCCTCCTTCCTTCTGACAATCTACAAATTTTGGGTAAAATTCAAAGTCTACATATATACTTCTAGGAAAGATGCTGACTAGTAAGGGTTGGAGGTCTGGCCTACGGGACTTGAAGAGTGGGGTCTCAGGAGACATTGCAAAATCATGCAATTAAATGGGTAAAAATTCTCCTTCAGGATATAGTTCAACACTTTTAGATGACACATAGCCCATCATGATCTCATTTCTGTTTAACGTTGCAGCCCTCCTTCACCTCGTGCACCAAACTTGACTTTTTTTTTAGCATTTTGCTAAGAGTATATTGCATTCTTTCTCACCTCTATGCCTTTAAAGTAACTTTCCACTGCTTGGAAGGTACAAACTCCTGTTTAATTGGCAAACTCTGAGCAACACTCCCAAATTCAGCTTACATGTCAACATCTCCAGGAGGCATTTCATGGTTGACACTCCGTTACCTCCCTGGGTTAAATGAACCACACTCGTTCTCCTATGGAAATGTTTTCCGACCTTTATTTTAGCAAATACTATTGTTTTGTGATTATTTTTTTTACTTTTAAATACATTTCCAAGTAAAATGATATATAGCTCTTTGAAGACAGGATAATTTTATTTATGTTTTTATTTTTAACTTTTTAAACATTTCTTTTCCAGAACCATGGAGCTGTTACTATCACAGATAGAATTATAACTAGAGTTATAATGATTAACTTGAATTATAACTAGAGTCCAAAGATTGGTACTGAGTTCCTAGTGAGTTCCTATGCCAACTGTGAGCTATTTGTGTCTGATTTCCCAAAGGAACCCTGGTCATCCTGACCCTGAATGCTTGGGGTTTAGCCAGCGAGGGCAATCTCAAAGATGGGAAGCCAGTTTACCTTTTTTCCCCGGCTGATTGAGGAATAGCAGACTGTTTGCACATGGACAGTGTGCCACAGGACCTGGTCAGCACAGAAAGAAACTTTTGAGGGAATACTGCACCCTGCCTGCTTCCAACCATTTGACCAACAAGCCAGCTAGCTGGGACCACTGAATCACTGCTGCCCTTATCTACTGATGAGAAGGGCAGGAAGCACACCCACATTCCTAAGTTTTAACTCCTAATGGAGTCCGTGGTATAAATAGGTATTCAACGATGTCCTTAATAAAATCATGCATTAAGGAGAAATCTTTTTTTAAATTCTGATTTCCTCCAGTAACAATACAATAACATCACATCAGTTGCATTAGTCATGATAGTAAATTATACCATGTAATTGTACAGAAATGTGTCAATCAGGACAGTTTATTTGTCTCTTAAAAGAATGAGAGCTTGCACTGGCTGCTAAAGAAGTTTAACATATTATTCTGGCTTTTAAAGTGCTTACAATACAGTTAGGGGGAGCCAATGCATATTTGACTAGAATTACAACTAAAGTATAATAGTAGAACATTTATTGATTTCTAAATTGTACTAAGTTTTGTGCCATGCATGCAATAAATTAAACGTGACACAGCTATTGTCCTTAAGAATCTCACACTCCAGTCTGAGAGACAAAGAAGACATAGGCAATTAAAGTATTGTTGAAAAAGTATATTACAGAAGTATAATCCTTAAGCTAAAGGATCAACTGTAATGGGAAGGAAAATATGTTTATTTATATAAATATGTATATAAAAATATATAAAATATGTATCTTTAAACACTGATTCTTCAAGCCTCAATCCAGATGGTTTGATCAATAAATACTTTTCTTGTCTAGGAAACCATCTACAGATACAGTTCATCTTCAATGACATATTTAAAGGAACACCTTGAGGTTGCAGGGAAGAAAAATAAACTTTCCCTCTACTCTTCAAAGTTCATAGCTGAAACCCCTGTAGTACTATATTAACAAAAGAAAAACAAAAGAATGTATTAACATACATACCTCATGTGTACAAGAGACATACCCAGGGAAAAATGAGTAATTCTCAAAGGTGGTTTAGAACTCCAGCTTAGATGCTATCCTAAGCTAAAGACATAAGAAAGAAAGATGTGGGAGGCCAGTTACATAAAGAGTACTAGAAAAAGAAAAGTAAACAACAGTAAATTTCCTTATGCTGATTTAAGTCCCCACTTTCTCCATTAATAAGAGTTTTTTTATGATTTACCTATTTTACTCTTTCTGGAAAGAGTAAGAGACTCTTTTACAAATGGAGATTTTCCTTATAAATGTTCATTTCTGTTACAAAAGTGTAACTTCTAGTCTGTTTTCAGAGATTATCCTGTGCCTGCTATTTCTCACAACAATCAGCTTAAAACAATCCTTAGGCCAAAGAGGCCTATTTTGAGGGGGTATTCTGTGCTTACTTTCCAAGATTCTCTTACAAATATAACTTTGTAAAATTCAAAAATAGCAACAACAGAAAACATCAGCAACTAAGACAACAACAACAAAAACAAAACTACACAGACTGGAAGTGGCCACCAGCCAAAGATCACCAGAGCGTAACACACAGAACTTTAGCCAAAGTTAGGTTTATTCTTATAACACCAAAGAGCAACACATGCTATGGGGAATCATGGTGGCTTTCCCTGAGGGGAGTAGGAGGGCTTGTTGTAGGATTTGAGCTTCTGTTACATGAGTGAGAGAGTTCAAAGCTTATGTTAGATGATTTGTGATAGAAATCAAAGAAAAAGAATTTCGTAGACTGAATGTTGCCAGATGGGGGAGGGACGATTCCATGATTGTACATATCAATACTTGTAATTGGATACAAGATGAATGGAGTGGGACTGGATCTATAATTGGTAGTGTAGCAGTCATTCATGTTGCAAAGAAAAAGGAAAGTTTGGTTGTTTCTGCATTTTGCACATTGTGCTTTTGTTTCTGTCTGTGCTCAGACATGATTACAAAGTGGTCTCTTTTGTCTTCTCCCATCAAGACCCCAGAGATCTAATCTAGAGGTTTTCAACTATTGGCACTATTGACATTTTGGGTTAGTTAATTATTTGTCATGGGAGTACTCCTGTGCATTGGAAGGTATTTAGCAGCAGTCTGGACATGACCCATTTGATGCCGGAACAGCCTCTGCTCCCAGTCAATACAATAAAAAATGTCTCCAGACCTTGACAAATGTCCCCCAAGGACCAGATAGCTCCTGGTTGAGAACCACTGAGCTAGTGTAATGTATGTGTTGTGTGAAATAACACCACAGCTACCAACTGATAAATGTCAGAGATATATTTTTACTCTCTCACAAATAAACAACAACAACAAAGCAGAATTACAGGTATATAGCCAGCAATCTGCATATGTGAATTCTTCTGGAATCTGAGAGCACCCTTCTTATTCATTATCTGGAGGGGCTCCTGGGTGGTTCAGTCAGTTCAGTGTCTGACTGTGGCTTTTGGCTCTGGTCATCATTTCATGGTTCCTGAGTTCAAGCCCCGTGTCAGGCTCTGTGCTGATAGTGCAGAGCCTGCTTGGGATTCTCTCTCTCCCTTCCTCTCTACCCTGACTCACATTGTGCACTCTCTCTCTCTCTCTCTCAAAATAAATTAATAAACTTTAAAAAATATCTGGAAACACATATCAAGTGTTCCTGACATCAAGGATTATTGACTAATTAATAGTGGTTAAAGAAATCATTCAGGCAACCATAACTTACAATAGTTAGCCATCATATAAAATAATGTAAAAAATCTAAAGAACATGCAACATGATGTTATTTTTTTACTACTAGAAAAGAGATTGTACTATTGTCTGACCTCGGTAATCCAATGTTTAACACACTGCTTTCTAGGTTTCTCCTTTCTTGTGTTTTTGGTTCCCCTATATCCCATACTGTACTCCTCTCACTTTGTAGCCAACCATTTTTTTAAACTTTAGTTTTTTTGTTTTTATTTGAGAAAGAGAGGGAGATGGAGAGAAAGTGAGAGAGAGAGAGAGAGAGAGAGAGAGAGAGAGAGAGAATCTTGAGCTGGCCCCACACTCAGTGTCCAGCCTGATGAAGGACTTGATCCCACAACCATGGGATCATGATCTGAACCAAAATCAAAAGTCTGACACTCAACTGACTGGCCCACTCAGGATCCCCTGTAGCCAACCATTCTTATATGTTTCAAGAGTATCTATTGAATACACTTTCTTGCATAAAAGTACCATTTTTCTGTGTGAACATTTGACATGTTTTTATTATTGTAAAACACATACAGTAACACACAAATCTTAAATGTGTCATTCAATAAATTTTACATAGTAGTAAAATTATGTAAGATCAACTCAGATTAAGGTCTAGACTACCTCCAGCTCTACAAGGGCTCTCTCAGAATCCATATTTTCCCTTACTTATAACAGAAAGGTCACTACCATACTTTGTATCATTGATAGTGATCACCTGTTTTTGAACATCTCATCAAGGACTTACACAATAAACACTCTTTTGTTTCTGAATTATTACAGTTAGAATGATGTCTGTAAGGTTTATCTATGTTCTTGTATGTGGATTGGTCCATTATTTCTCAAATCTGTGTAGAATTTCATTTTAGAGATGCATCACAATTTATGTGCTTCCTCTGTTGATGGAATTTTAGGTTACTTATAGCTTGTTAGTTTTATAAGTAAAGGAGTTATAAACATTCTTGTTCAGATCTTTTGTTGGACACATGGGCTTATTTGTTCTGGTATATCCCTAAGAGTAGAATGGCTGGTAACAAGATAATATTAATTTTATAATATATTTCTAAAATGAATTCTATAAAAAATGTATTCCATAGAGGCAAGCTACTTATTATATGAGGTTTCTAGTTGCTTTACTTTCTTACCAGTCTTGGATATTGTCCATTTTCTTACATTGGGATACCAATCGGGTTTTTCTGTTTGCTTATGTTTTAAATTTAGTGAATCTAGCAGTTACAAAATGTTATCATATACATTCTATTTGAATATTGACTTTTGTGGATTGCTTATTTAAGTCTTCTGTCCATTTATTAAACTATGATTGCTGCATTTTTATATATTTGAGATACTTTTTATGCCAAATATTAAACATTTTCCTCTTTTGAAATGCAAATCAAAATGATAATGAGATCATCACTCTTGACTTGCTAGAATGGCTAGTATAAAAATGACAAGAAATACTAAGTGTTGGCAAAGAAGTGGGGAAAAGGGAGCTCTTGTAAACTATTAGTGGGAATGGAAATTAGTACAGCTACTATGGAAAATATTAAGGAGGTTTCCTAAAATATTAAAGTAGAAATACCATATGATCTAGTAATTCAGCTACTGGGTATTTACACACAAAAAAAAACAAAAACAGTAATTTAAAAATAAATGCATCCCATCTTAATTATAGTATTATTTACAATAGCCAAGATATAGAAACAATCCAAGTGTTCATTGATAGATGAATATGATATATGAGTATATGATATATAATACAATATGGATAGAAGGTGTGGTGTATATATGCACTGGAATATTAACCAGAAAAAAGAATGAAATCTTGGCATTTGCCCCAACATGGATGGACCAAGATGATATTATGCTAAGTAAACTAAGTCAGAAAAAGGAAAATACTATATAATTTCACTTATATGTGGGATCGAAAATCCAAAATACATGAACAAACAAACAAAAACAGAATGGATCATAAATACAGAGAACGAACTGGCGGTTGCCAGAGGGGAAGTGGTTGGAAGAGTGGGAAAATAGGTGATGGGTATAAAGAGGTATAAACTTCCAGTTATAAAATAAGTAAGTCACAGACATGAAAAGTACCACATAGAGAATATAGCCAGTAATAAGGTTACATACTAACAGATAGTGACTACACTTATCATGGTGAGCACTGGGTAATGTGTATAATTGTCAGGTCACTACATTTTACACCTGAAACTAATATAATATTGTATGACAACTATTATTTAATAATAATAATAATAATAATATTTAAATAATTGTAACTTTAAATTACATAAGTATTCTAGTAAGGCACCAAAGCATGCTTAATTTAGCAAAAATAATAATTGTAATCCATTTGAATAAATGTTAGAGTATTACATTGTTTTTTTCTTTTTAAATTTTTATTTATATTGCAGTTAACACACAGTGCAATATTGGTTTCAAGAGAAGAATTCAGTAATTCATCTCTTACCTATCTATTCATCGTTTCTTAAATTCCATATATGAGTGAAATCAAATGGTATTTGTCTTTCTTTCACGGACTTATTTTGCTTAGTATAATACACTCTAGCTCTATCCATGTTCCTGCAAATGACAGGATTTCATTATTTTTGACAGAGTAATATTCCATAGTGTTTATATATACCACATCTTCTTTATTGAATCATCAGTTGATGGACACATGGGCTGTTTCCATAGTTTGACTATTGTTGATAATGCTGTTATAAACATTGAGGTGCATGTATCTCTTCTAATCTGTATTCTTATATCCTTTGGGTAAATACTTAGTAGAACATTTTCTGGGTTGTAGGGTAGTTGTATTCTTCACTTTTTGAGAAAACTTCATCCTGTTTTCTAGAACCAGTTTGCATTCCCACCAACAGTGCAAGAGGGTTCCTCTTTCTCCATCTCCTCACCAGCACCTATTGTTTCTTGTGTTGTTAATTTTACCTATTCTGACAGGTGTGAGGTGGTTTCTCATACTGATTTTGATTTGTATTTTCCTGATGATGAGTGATATTGAGCATATTTTCTGTGTCTGTTAGCCATCTGGATGTCTCCTTTAGAAATTTGTCTATTCATGTCTTCTGCCCATTTCTTCATTGGATTATTTGTGTTTTGGACATTGAGTTTGGTAAGTTCTTTTTAGATTTTGCATACTAATGCTTTATTGGATGTGTCATTTGCAGATATTTTTTTCCATTCTATAGATTGCCTTTTAGTTTTGTTGATGGTTTCCTGTCTCACATTTAAGTCTTTCATCCATTTGAAATTATGTGTTGTAAGAAAGTGGTCCAGTTTCATTCTTCTTCTTGCTGCTGTCTGGTCTTCCCAACACCATTTGTTGAAGAGACTGTCTTTTTCCATTGGATATTCTTTCCTGCTTTGTTGAAGATATGTTGGCCATCCCTTTGTGTGTCCATTTCTGGGTTCTCTATTTTGTTCCATTGATCTGTGTGTCTGTTTTCATACCAGCACCACACTGTCTGAATGACTGCAGCTTTGTAACAGAGCTTGAACCCTGGAATTGTGATGCCTTCAGCTCTGCTTTCTTTTTCAGGATTGCTTTGACTATTCGTGGTCTTCTGTGGTTCCATACACATTTTAAGATTGGTGTTCCAGGTCTGTGAAAAATGCTGCTAGTATTTTGATAGGGATTGCATTAAGTATGTAGATTGTTTTGGGTAGTATAGATAGTTTTACAATGTTTGTTCTTCCAATCCATTAGCATGGAATATTTTTCCATTTCTTTGTGTCTTCCTCAATTTCTTTAATCAGCATTCTACAGTTTTCAGAATAGTCTTTCTACCCTTTTGGTTGCAGATATTTCTTTGGTCTGCTTGTTAAAAGAAGCTAGATCCAAAAAATAACAGTAAATAAATATGGAGCTAATGTTTTGCAAAACTCTATGATCAGTAGATTTGGTGCATGCTTGTGGTTTGGGCTGGTCTTTTTGGGGACGGGCCTGTTGTGCTAATTCTCAGGCTCTCTTGCCCTAATGGAGATGGGCCTGCATGTCACAGCGGGGCGAGCTTGGTATGGCGGCTCCAGTATGCATTTGATGTTGCCGTTGAGCTCCCCAAGGTTGGTCACTGCTGGTGGGCAAGGGATGAAAATGGCTTCACCGCCCCCCCTCCCCCGCCATGTCTCTGGAGGAAGGAATTTGTGCCCACGACTCTGCAGGAAACCCTCGCAGATGAGCCAACAACCATCCTTCCTGTGTCCCCGGCTTCTGTCAGATGGCTGCCTGCACCCTGTCTGTGTCTGAGCTGTCAGCCTGCCAGGTGGCACAGCACTCCCACGTTTTATCGCTGGTGCGGCTATGTTTCAAAACTCGGAATTTCAGAGACTCTCTTGGTGTAGCCCCACGCTCATCCTCTGGGACAACGACTTGCTGTGCTGTGCTTGGTGCTGGCTTCATGCGATCGTGAAGCAGTTCGAGGTTTACGGTAAATCAGAGCACAAAGCCAATAACATGGTTTGCTGCCCTCAACCAGGGTCTTTCTTCCTATGTTGGTGACTGGCGCAGCTCAGTAGTGCCCACCAGACCTTTTGCTCCTGGAGAGACCATAGCACCTCTCCCAAGTGCCCTCCAAGCAGGGGAATTGCTTCTCCTCCTGTGACCTGGGGGGTCCTCAGACGGTGCTGCATGACCCCAGGGCTCCCCACTCCTTCCTTGCCTGGGCATGAGGAGCTGAGCTCTGAAACTTCACACCCTGCACTCTGCTGTTTATACAAAACTTACAGTACTTACACCCTCTCCTTTTCCCCCTGTCAATTGGTTTGGGGAAAGATTTTTTTCCGGTGAATTCCTTGTGTGAGTTTTTACACTTTTTTCACATTTGTTCTCATTCTTTCCCCTCTCTCAATGGTCAGGGTTCCCCCACCTCTGCAATCCTCTTTTCTCCACCAAATCAATTCTCCGCAGTTGCTACCTTTTACAAGATGGTCATTTTTTTTCTGTTTGTAGGTGTGCAGCTTTGTTCTCTCAGTCCTCAGATTAATTTCTTGGGTGTTCAGAATGGTTTGATATTTATCTAGCTATGTTCAAAGTAGGAAGCAAGCTTAGGGTCACCCTACTCTTATTCCACCTTAACCAATGCCTCCAGAGTATTGCACTGATAGAAAAAGGTGAAAAGACATTTTTTTAACTTATTTACTAGTGAAAAAATGAAAATATTTGATTTTGTTATGGCTAAAAAAAATAGGAAATGTTCTTGATACATATATTATAAATATAGATAGTTTTATTTTATGGTTTACCTTTTCAGGTTCTTCATGGTGTCTTTGATGAGCCTGGGTGGCTCAGATGGTCAAGTGTTGAACTCTTGATTTTGACTCAGGTCATGATCTCCCTGTAAGAGTCACGAGATTGAGCCCCAAGCCAGGCTCTGTGCTGACAGTGCTGAGACCATTGGGATTGTCTCCTTCTATCTCTGCCCTTCCCTGTCTTGCTCACTCTCTATCTCAAATAAATAAATAGATATTTTGTTTAAAGAAATTTAAATTTAAAATAGTGCCATCTATAAATATTTTATTTATTTATTTATTTATTTATTTATTTATTTATTTATTTTCTTAACTATGTATTTTGAGCATATTCCCATGCCATAAGATATTGTTCTACAACCTGGTTTTTTATTTTATTTATTTTTTATTAATGTTTTTTTAATGTCTTTATTTTATTTTGAGAGACAGAGCAGAGAGTGAGTGGGGGAGGGGCAGAGAGAGGGAGACACACAATCTGAGCAGGATTTAGGCTCTGAGCTGTCAGCACAGAGCCCAAAACGGGGCTTGAACCCACGGACTGTGAGATCATGACCTGAGCTGAAGGTCATGCTTAACCAACTGAGTCATCCAGGCACCCCACAACCTGATTTTTTAATGATTCCTTAGCATTTCATTGTATTTTTATCCATACAACAAAATAGTGTCTTGATGGACATTTGTTTCTACACTTTGTTTTTGTTTTGTATTGTACTGTTTTGTATTTTTAATTTCATTTAAATCCAAGTTAGTTAACATATGGTAAGGTGATGGTTTCAGGAATAGAATTTAGAGGTTCATCATTTAAATGTAACACCCAGTGCTCATCCCAACAAGTGCTCTCCTTAATGCCCACTGCCCATTTAGCCCATCTCCCTACCTAGGACCCTTCCAGCAGTCCTCAGTTTGTTCTCTGTATTTAAGAGTCTCTTACGGTTTGCCTCACTCTCTGTTTTTATTTTAGTTTTCCTTCCCTTCCCCTATGTTCATCTGTTTTGTTTCCTAAATTCCACATATGAGTGAAATCATATGATATTTATCTTTTTCTGCCTGATATTTAATTAGTGTTACTTGTGTCTGACTGAAGAAATTATTTCACTAACCACATGTCATGTAGATGATTTCTTGCTTTCTTTTAATTTATAGAAATTTTGATTTTTATTCTGTCATGTTTACTTGTATATCAATCTGGGAATAATTTTGTGTGTAGTGTGAGGCTAGATTAAGATTCTTCTCTCTCTCTCTCTCTTCCTTTCTTTCCTTTTTATCTTTTTTTCCTTTTTCTCTTCTTTCTTCCTTTTTCTTTTTTTTTTTTTTTTTTGGATAGCCAGTTGAACTTGCACAACTTTTTAGAAAAAATACTCTTTTTTCTTGACATTGAAATGGTGACTTGGTTGTATAACAAATGACTACATGAAAGTGTGAAAGTTCAATTTCTTGATTTCTAATATATATTTCCTTCCATAGTTTTATTTATCCATTCTTTTATCAATAGTGTAATTTTTAGTGTAAGTTTACAATAAGTCTTGAAATCTAGTAGCCTAAGACTCCCAGTTTTATTTTTCTACCAAACGTCATTGGCTAATACTTAGTACATACAGTTCCACATGAATTTTAGAATCAATTATCAATTATTGGGAACAAAATCTGGGATTTCTATAAAGAATTGTGATGATGCTGTAGATTGACTTTGGGGGATTTGAAAACTTAATAACATTTAGAATTACAACCTAGAAACATGACTTTCTTTTTTATTAAGTTATTTGAAAATGATTCTCAGCAATGTTTTCTGGTTTCTATAAGAAATTCTTTCATACATACTTTTTGTTTTCCTGATGCCTTTTGTGTAAGATCCTCTTAAATTTCACTTTTAATTGTTTTGCTGATATATAGAGATGCAACTGAGCTTTGTATATTGAACTTTTTGTATATTAGCTCTTTGTTAAACTAATTTATTATGTCAAATAATTTATTTGAATTTTTTCAAGGGGACAGCTGTTTTTATGTATGTAATTATATCATCTACAATAATGACAATTTC
>NC_043702.1:103639983-103652980 GCF_006229205.1 Suricata suricatta
AATTTCATAAAAATAATCTTCAAATTTATTAACATACTGTTGGAGGATCTGTAGTGATGTTCTTTCATAGGCAGTTTCATATTTCTCTATTTTTTTCCTTGATGAGGTTTGCTAAGGATTCATGGGTTTCAATCCCCACCCCCCAGGAAAGGATCAATTTCAGCTTTATCCATTTTCTCTATTTACCTATTATGTATTTTATTGAATTCTTGTCTTACCTTTATTATTTTCTTTCTTTAATTTGTTGTTCTTTTCTTGGCTCTTGGTATAGAAATTTAGGTTTTTGGTTGTTTTTAACTTTTATTATTTTTTAATATAAACATTTGGAGATACATATTATCCTTTCAATATTGCTTTAACTCCATATTAAATACCTTGTGTTAGTTATAATATTTTTTTAAATTTTTTAATGTTTTTTTTATTTTTGAGAGAGAGAGAGAGAGAGAGAGCATGAGCAGGGGAGGGGCAGAGAGAGAGGGAGACACAGAATCTGAAGACAGGCCCCAGGCTCTGAGCTGTCAGCACAGAGCCTGACACCGGGCTCAAACCCGCAAACATGAGATCATGGCCCTAGCCAAAGTCGGATGTTTAACCATCTGAGCCACCAAGGCGCCCCACCTTATGCTAGTTATAATTTGACTATTATTCAGTTGAAAATATTTTTATTAATCCTTATGATTTTGTCCTTTTTTTTTTTAATTTTAGGGAGAGAAAGAGAGCATGCTAAAGGAAGAGTGGGGCAAAGGGAGAGAGAATCCTAAGCAGGCTGCACACTCAGCATGCCTGACATGGGGCTCAATCCCACCACCCCAACCCCAGCATCATGACCTGAGCTGAAATCAAGGGTAGGATGCTTAACCAACTGAGCCATTCAGACACCCCATAATTTTGTCTTTAACCAAGAAATTTAGATGTGTACTGATAATTTCAAGTATGCTGAGGATTTGCTAGTTTTAGTTTTTTGTACACATTTTTTTTCATTGTGGTAAAATGCATATTTAACCATTTTAACAATACTAGGTACAATTCAATGGCACTAAGTACTTCCAAAATGCTGTGCAACATTTAGCAGTATGTAGTTCCAGAAAATTGTTTCCCAAAGGAATCCATTAAACATTCATTCCATGTTTTCACCACCCTCAGCCAGTGGAAAACACTAATCTGTCTAGCTCCATCAATTTCTTATTTAATATATTTCATATAATGGAATCATACAAGTTGTGGTCTTTTGCATCTTGCTTCTTTTACTGAGCATATTTTCAAGCATAATCCATGCTGTAACATGTATCAGTGCTTCATTTCTATGACTGAATAATATTGTATAGTATAAATAGGCCACATTTTATATAAACAAAACATTAAAAAAAACACAGCAGCTGATGGATAATTTGGATTGCCTTTGGTTTTGTAAATTTTGGTTTTGTGAGTAGTGTTTTTATGAACATTCATGTATGTACAATTTTTTGTTTGAGTACCTGTTTTCAATTCATTCTAGTACATACATAAAAGACTGCACTTCCATTTAAAAAGTATTTGTTTAAATTGAGGAGATAACAAACACTTTCCACAGGCTATACCATTTTATATTCTTATTAGAAATGTGCAAAAGTTCTAACTTTTCCACATCCTCAGCAGCATGTGTTATCCCTCATGTTTTTGTTTTGTTTTGTTTTTAATCTAGCCATCCTAATGAGTCTGAAATGGTACCCTGCTGTAGTTTTTATTTGTATTGCCCTAATGACTAACAACATTGACCAACTAATCATGTGGATTGTTGACTAGAATTTGTATATCTTCTTTGGAGAGATGTCTTTTGAAGAACTTTGGATATTTCTGAATTGGATTGTTTGGCTTGTTTTGGTTGAACTGTAGGAGTTAGCACATATATTTTGGATGCCTTATGCTTATCAGATACATGATTTACCAATATTTCCTCCCCTTCTGTAGACTTCTTCTCTTTCTCCTGATAGTGTGCTTTGTTGAGCAAAAGTTTAATTTTGATTAAGTCCAATTTATGTATTTTTTGGCTGTTACTGTTCATGCTGTTAGTGTCATACGTAATTAACTAGATCCCAGGTCATGGAGATTTAATCTTGTGTTTTGTCATTAAGGGCTCTATATATTTTGTGTATTAAATTTAGGTCTTTGATACATTTGAGTTAGGTTTTGGATATGGAGTACTGTATTGGTCCAAATTAATTATTTTGTACGTGGCTTTATTTCTAGTTTCTCAGATATATTCCCTTGAACTATAGTTACAGACATATGATAGTACAACACTATTCTAATTACTGTAGATTTTTACTAAGTTTGGAAATTGAGAAGTGCAGATTTTCCAGTTTTTAAAATCTTGTCCAAGATTTTTTGAGCTGTTCTTGTCCCTTTAAAATCCATATGAGGGGCTCTCAGTCTGTTAAGCATCAGGGTCTTGATTTTGGCCCAGGTCATCATCTCACAGTCATGAAATCAAGCCCCAGATTGGGTTCCACACTGGGAGTGAAGCTTGCTTAGGATTTTCTCTCTCCCTCTCCCTGTGCCCCCCCTTCCCTAACTAAAATAAAGGAAAAATAAAATAAAATCCATATGAAATTTGGAAGCAGCTTATCCATTCCTGCCCCCCACTCTCAGATAATTCTGTCAGATTTCAACGGATGTATTGAAACTCGAGATCACATAGTGGGGAGGTGAGTCTCGTCATTTGTAAAGAACAATTCTCCCAATCCATGATCATATGGTATATTCTATTCATTTGAATCTAATTTCTTTTTTAATTTTTTTATGTTTATTTATTTATGAGAGAGAGAGAGAGAGAGAGAGAGAGAGAGAGAAAGAATTTGAGCAGGCTCCAGGCTCTTAGTTGTCAGCACTGAGCCCAACATGGGGCTCAGACTCATGAACAGCAAGATCATCACCTGAGCCAAAGTTGGTTGCTTAACCAACTGAGCCACCCAGGCTCCCTGAGTCTAATTTCTTTCAGCAATGTTTTGTGTAATTTCTAGTGTACAACTCTTATACTTCTTTGGTTGAATTAATTTCCAAGTACTTTATTTTATTTTTTAAATGTTTATTTATTTATTTTTAAGACAGAGAGACAGTGAGGGGAGGGGTAGAGAAAGAAGGAGACAGAAAATCCTAAACAGGATTTTGGGGACCTGATTTGGGGTTTGAACTCAAGAGTCATGAGATCATGACCCAAGTAGAAACCAAGAGTCAGATGCTCAACTGACTGAGCCACCCAGGTGCCCCAATTTCCAAGTATTTTATTATCTTGATGTTGCTATAGACAAAACTGTTTTCTTAATTACATTTTCAGATTGTCCATTACTAGTGTTTAGAAATACTATGATTTTGTGCAGGGATCTTAGACTGTGCAACATTGCTGACTTATTTCTTTAGCTCCACTGGGATTGGTAGTAGTCTGGAAGGACAGTGTGGAGCCAAAGAAGATTATTCACAAGCCTCACAAAGTAATGAAATTTGCCCTGTTGGGATTGAGATTTGCTTAGGACTCTATGACACCTTTGTTCCAATTTCTCCCTTTTGGAATGAAAATATCTATCAAATTTGTCTCAGAATTCTATCTTGGAAGCAGATACCTTGTTGCCTAGTTTTACAGATTCACAGATAGAGAGGAACGTTGATGCCAAATAAGTTGTACTTGAAGTCTTATGCATACCTGATTTAGAAGATATTAAGAAAATATTTTGAAATTTAGAGGTGATGCTAGATTGAGTTAATAATATGCAAAAGCTGTGACCCTAAACTCAAAGTTGCACAACGTGATCTACCTGAACAGGCTTGTTTCTCCAAGCTACTAGATATTCTTCTTCCTATGTATACAATTCCAAAATGTGATAAAATAGACTGGTTAGCTCATCACAAATAAGTTTGCAGAAATGACAAACTAGAGAATCTGCAGTCCATTTACACTATGTCCAAAACACTGGGGGAAAAAAGGAATATCTTTAAATAATGCCTGAAATAAGAACTGTAAAGTAGAGAACAAAAAGCCTTTCAAAATCAAAACCAAGGCAAACTTGCATTCAGAGAAAGTGAAATCTTACATTGTTCACAATCAGTTTGCCACAATGAAGGGATTGATCTGGTATCAACTGAGGCTAAAACACTTACTCCAACAGTAATTGGTCACTGAAAACATGATAAGTATTACACTCTAATGTTACGTATCCACTGGCCACTCACAGCATATTTTTGCTCTCTTTAAAAAAATATTTTAACTTCTCCATGTTATATCATGTTTTAGTACAAAGAGCATTTTAACTGAGATGAAATGGTTTTGGGGATTTCATGATATGTTAGGGTGAGAAATGCACCCCTTGTAAATCATGACAGGATCATGTGTGGGAATTCACTGGTTTAAAATTTTTTTTTTGCATTTACTTTTGACAGAGTGAGACAGAGTGTGAGTGGGGAAAGGGTAGAAAGAGAAAGACACACAGACTTTGAACAGGTTCCAGGCTGCAAGCTGTCAGCACAGAGCCCAATGCAGGGCTTGAACCTGTGACTGTGAGATCATGACCTGAGCCGAAGTAGGATACTCTGAGCCACCCAGGTGCCCCTGCTTTTAACGGTAAGACTTCAGACAGGACTTCCATTGCCTGTGGCCTTGTTTGAATAAGAACTATCTATATGAATTTCGAATGCTAACCCTGTATGTTTCTGTATGCATCTGTTCTTGACAAAACTTGAATTTACTAACATGCTTCAACAATTGCTTAGCTCATTCTCTTTTTGCATCATAACCCCATAGAAGAAAATCCTTTAAACAATGTTGTTTGTAATTCTCAAAGCTTAGACAAAATAAACAATTTAGAAAAATATGTATTGCAAATAGCATAAATGGGTTAAAATACATTTAAAATATAAAATAAAATAAGAAGTAAAACATTTAAAATCTAAAGAGGATGATAGCCATTAGAGAAATTGGTAGTATTACAAAAAATTCTACAGCAAAAATTACCATCTTGAAATGATTATAGATGAATTTTATAATAAGAATGCAGGAGCACCTGGGTTGCTCAGTCAGTTAAGCAGCTGACTTCAGCTCGTGAGTTCGAGCCCTGCATCAGGCTCTGTGCTGACAGCTTAGAGCCTGGATCCTGCTTTGGATTCTGTGTCTCCCTCTCTCTCTGACCCTCCTTCAGTCATGCTCTGTTTCTCTCTGTCTCAATAATAAATAAAACATAAAAAAAAGAATGTGTAACCCCTACTTTTAAAAAAATGCGCAAGATAAGGGAAATCTACCTGATTTTCATACACTGTATTTACTTTAAGTACCATTTTTGTGAATAGCTTTGTTAGTTTTCTTCAATTAGTATAACCTTGATATTGAAACTAGACAAAATTGAATTGAGCTTCCAGTAGTGATGAAATAAATACTATCAGATGTACTATACTGTACAACAAAAAAACAATTAAAAACAAACAAAAATTGGGGCACCCATTTTCAGACAGTAGTTAATAAGCAATGTAGCACTAATTCTTGAGAGAAGAAAACACTCAGGTTGGTAATATATTGACTCAAGCTGTCCACCTAGGGCCAAGTTTGCACAATGGTTAAGAGAATTTGAGCCTAAAGAAAACAGTGACGTCTCAGTGAGATTAGTGGGCAGACATAGCATTTGGAACTATTGATATCCATAAAATTTGAGGGGCAGAGTACTGAGTAGGAGGGGTGTGCATAGGGAAAGCCCAGGATGTCTGTGTGTATGTTCTTTGTGGTTTCTTGATCAAGGCTCAGTGGCAAATGTGCTTTACAAGATTCTACTTACTTGGGCAAGTGTAGCTTCTAAGGAGTTGATCACTGAACAGAGACTGCAAGCATCTGCATGCTCAGAGATGCTGGGATTTAAGCCAAAACAAGGCGGAAACAGGTTCAAATGCATTTCCAGCATCTGTCAAACATCAAGAAAGGTAAAGGAGCATAGCCTACAGGAAATGTTATTCTCTAGGAATAAGGGAAACACCGAAATCAGCCAGACCTAACGAAGAAAATAACAAAGCCTACGTGGTCAAGATAATCTCCCAATTACTTACTTCCTATCAGATGAAAGCACAACAAAATGTGTATAAATACTGAAGACTTGATTTTTATATCATGCTAAGAAATTTATGTGACTCGTTAAAATACTTCAGCAAAATAGCACAAGGTGTGGAAAAATAATAAGGGAAATTGTTCTGTTGTCGTATTCTAATATTTAAAGACAGAGGCAGTTGTTGGTGACATTGCATAATGGCTCCAAAGGATTCTCATCTTCTAGTACTTACGTGCTTGTGTGATCTCACTCCCTGAGTGTGAATGAATATGATTATGGCAAAATCTAATCCTTCCCAGGATTAGGTTATAAATGATGGTAACTTCATATTATTCTCTCTGTCTCTTTCTCTGATGGTCTTTCCTTCTCTTTTCTCTGTTGTGTCTTCTTGGCTTATTCCCTTAATAGAACAAACTGTCACTATTGAGAGGTTTATATAGCAAAAGCTGAGGGAATTTGAATGAGATCTTTCCTTGGCCAATGATGAATAAGGAAGGAGGCTCATGGTCCAACACTTTGCAAGGATCTGAAACCAGCCTACAACCAGGTGAGTGAGTTTGCATCTGGCCTTGAAGTTACAACATCCTGGGTCCAAAGACCTGCAGGAGATTCCCATAGGACAAGCCAAAAGTGTCCTTGGATTCATTCAGGATAGAAATCAAACACAAGCAGGGCACATGGGTGGCTCAGTCGGTTAAGCGTCCGATTTCAGCTCAGGTCATGATCTCACGGTTTGTGGGTTTGAGCCCTGTGTCAGGCTCTGTGCTGACAGCTAGCTCAGAGCCTGGAGCCTGTTCCGGATTCTGTGTCTCCCTCTCTCTCTGACCCTTCCCTGCTCATGCTGTCTCTTTCTCAAAAATAAATAAAATACTTAAAAGACATTTAAAAAATAAATCAAACACAAGCTAGAGAATGTGAAAGCAGAGTTCATTAAATAGCATATATGAATGGCAGACAATAGCAGACAGAGTGACTGGGAGACTAAGAAAGGAACAGAGAATGAGTCTGGTCATTGCTTAGGATTTGGTGCTTATATTGGAAAGCGGTCTAGAGTACATGCAGGCTCCAGGCTCTGAGCTGTTAGCACAGAGCTCGACACGGGGCTTGAACTCAGGAACTGTGAGATCATGACCTGAGCTGACGTCAGAGCTTAATGACTGAGCCAGGTGCCCCCAGATGTGTTATTTTAAAATGCTAAGTTTTGGAGCAATTTGTTAAAATAAATGATTAATACAGGTATACGGTATTAATTTTAAATAAACTATAATTAATTAAGACTGTTGCTTACAGTTAAGAGTGTTTCTTGTAATTGATTAAGCACTTAAACATAATAGCTATACAATAAGATATAGACAATACAATGGAATATTAAATGGAAAGGAATAAAAATATTCAAGTAACCAAAAGATAGAAGGATTAAAAGGAAAATGGGAATGAATTGGTCATAGCCTTGGCAGGAGGCAGGAGGCCTTGACTTTGTCGGCTTTGCTGCAGCCCAGCCAGGCCCTGAGACCGGGGCAGCCAGGAGCCTGGGTTGTGTCTTGGGGGCCCCACCCTGGGCTGGAGACTCAGGTCTGCAATGCCGCCCTGCCTTGGATTCACTCCTGCCCTAGCGCCTAGACTGAAGAGTTCCTGCCCTGTGGAGTGAACTATAATCCATTAGGGATCTTTTATCAGTCTAGAGCTAGACAGGAGAGGGGTGCCTGGGTGGCTCAGTTAATTGTGTCTGACTTTGGATCAGGTCATGATGTCACAGTTTGTGAGTTTTAAGCCCAAATTGGGTTCTGTGCTGATAGCTCAGAGCTTAGAGCATGCTTTAGGTTCTGTGTCTCCTCCTCTCCCTCTCTCTGCTGCTCTCCCACTTGTACTCTCTCAAAAATAAAAAAATAAACATTACAAAAAGAAGAACAAAAAATTCAGATACATAAGGCCACCATTACCGCTGTGAGAACACCAGAATAGGAGAAGGGATTTATTAGGAGTGAGAAAGAAGAGCTTGATAAAAAAAAAATATCAAAGTAAATAAGGACCAGGATCCCTTCTACCAAATTCTAAGTCCCCTCTTTGGAGAAGTCCAAGGATTGCTCTGAAAGATAAAGGGAGCACAAGGAGTCCCAGCCAGAAGGATTGCAGCAAGGATGAAAGAAAGAGGCACAGCATGTTCAGTCGTGGCCACAGCATCAGGTCTCATGGCTCTGGCTCCAGCTGGGGCTCCAGCTCAGGCTCTAGCTCCTGCTCCAGCTCCCGTTCCAGCTCTGGCTCCAGCTCTTCCTCCCAGGCAGCTGGACAAGTCCAGCACAGCCTGCAGCTCTCCCTTTCCCCCCCTTCCCTGTTCTCCTAGGACTTCTTGGTGTAGAAGGGACAACAGGCGAGTGTCCTGCTCCAAATCACCCAAAAAGACAGGAAAAAGTGGAGCCTTTCCTCTAATCCCACCAAAGTGCCGTTGGGAGGCTCACCAGGAATGCGGCCAAAGATCACGGCATGGGGATATTCTCCACCAACAGGAAAATTAAAATGATTAACTTGGTTGTAGAAAGGAGGCAGTCCCTTCTATGTAATGGCTATGAATACAGGAAGTTTGAGAATCCAGAGAAAGCCAAGCAGGCACAGAAGCACCTGGATGCAAGACAAATCCATGGCTAGGAGATAGATTGCCACCCCCGTGCTGCCCCCGACTTAGTCCGCTGCCAAAGCTACTCAGCACTCCAGGGAGAGTGCCGCTGTCACCTCCTCGGTGGTGCCAGTCTCCTCCTCTTTCCCCTCCCCCTTAGAACAGGATCAGGTCCTGCCCCCTGGTGCAGGCCTCTTTGCACCTGCGACCTTGGCCCCCACCCCTCCCACATGAACAGCTCGATAGATCCCCATAAGCAGGGCTATTGAGGCTCTGCCTCCTGCAATTTACATCCCAGCCGTCTCAGTTCTGTTACTTTCCGAACTGAAGGACGATCCACTCAGAGCAGAACTCCCATTGCGGGAGGAGTGGTGCTTGGAGCAGTGCCCGGAAAGACTGCCTCCAGTTTTTGGCTAGAAAGGTTGCATGTGTCCAGACCTTGAGAGTCGGTTTCATGGCAAAGCGAGCAGGGGTGAGCAGGACTCCAGGCGGCAGTGCAGCCCCAGCCTGGAAGCACATTATTTCCATTCCACGGAGGACCTGGGGCCAGTGCGGAGGCCTGTGGAACCTTCAGGGAAGGCTGCACTTTTCACTGCTGCTGTCCTGTTAGCTCCTGCTTCGCCGTCTGCACTGTTGAGTCCTCTTCTGACCTCTAGGGTCAAACACGCCTTATTGGCTGCTATGCGTGGTTCTGTATTTACACGTGCTCATGCACACCTTACCTTCACCTCACGGCTCCCTTTCTCTCTCTAAATGGTGAGCAAGCTGAGACCCCTCTCTGCAGGGTCATCTCAAGGCTCCTGTCGCTGACCCTGTTAACTGATGACCATTGTGCCTTAGGCACTATACATTTCTTGTCTTGAGTTTTGGGTCTTGGCAACATGTTAGATAATGTTGCATTTGTTGGGTAAGTGAAAGATTGTGTCAAATAAACCTAAGATTAGTGTGGGAAGCGGCAAAGATTCAGCTGTTTGGCCATTTGCTAGCCGGGTATGTCACTCCCTGAGGGGAGTTGCAAAAATAGGCAGGGAAGCACCCCTCCCTGTCAGAGGAGAAGCCAGAAGATCAAAGATCAACCGCCTGCAGGCAGGGTAGTATCAGCCCCTCAGGCGCTGTGCTGAAACACTTTAGTCTGGTTCCTCTTTTACTCCAGCCTTAATCCCTTAACCCCGTTTCCTAGCAACCGACCTAGGTCCGCTGCCTTGTTTTCCCGCCTTGAAGCCTTTATAGGATAGGGTGTTTTCTCAATAAAAGAAGAGGCTTGATCGGATACCGTGTGCTGTCTTCACTCTCTGCGTCTCCCTCCTGCCCTGTTTTCTCTCCCTCCCTCAGGAAAAGAACCCACGACGATTCTCTGCCCTGCCGGTCAGGGCGGATGAGACAGGTACTGCGGAATGCCGGGGACAAGCGTGCTGGGACCTGGCTCCAGCTAAGACAAATTAGAATAGAAGAAGAACAATGAAACAGATGGAAACAAACAAGAAAATGGAATGAGGTAGACTGAAAGCATATCATAATTGCATGAAATCTTAAAAATAAAGCACTTTAATGAAAAGATAAATATTGTAAGATTAAAGCCAAAGACCAAATATACTTCTGTCTTTAAATAGGTTGCAAATGAAATGCTTGGAAAATGGTATAAAATGCAGACACGGAGCTTAAAGCAGTGAATTCAGACAAAACATATTGAGACAAGAAGTGTTGCCAAGGATAAATTGGAACACAGCATTATGAAAGTGGGTCAATTTCACAACAAACTATGACAATCTCAAATACGTCTGTACTTAATAGCAGAGCTTCAAACTACCTGAAATAAAAAAAATAAGAAAGAAAAAAAATGAAAACAGAAAGAAAAACTTATATAGTGATGGAAGATTTAAAGAAATCCATAATTATAATTGGAAATTTTAGTTTTTCACACCTCCTAACACTTGATAGGCAGAGCACAGGAATAGAGATGTGAAGAATACTATAGGCCAACTTTACCTAATTGATGTTTATAGAACATTACACTCAGTAATTGCTGAATTTCATTTTATTCAAGGGCACTGGAAGTCCTAAATGTAGATCACATATATTTAGTAAATTTGAAACTTAAGAAATAATACAAAGTATGCTCTTGACCAGGGTGGAATAAAATTGGTAATTTATAATAATAATGTATCCAGAAATCTCTGAACTATCCAGAATTGTTTGCAAATATATTTCTAAATTAAATGTGTATAAACATCTGAATTTTCAAAGAAGAAATCACAAGGGAAATTAAAAAATATTTTTAACTGGACGATAATGAAACTAGAACATTACTGAATTAATAGAAAGAAGCAATAACAGAACTCAGCATTCAACTAGCTTGACTCAAATTTTCATCTTAAATATGAAGTGAATTTATTCTTTTCCTCTTGACATCTGTTCTCCTAGTTTCCTTCTCCTTTGTTTCCTGAAATTGTTGCCTCTGAAAACCATCAGAGGAGGCCAAGTGGGGTATCCTCACTCAAGGGAAGAGCCAGGGAGTGGAGATGATGGCCGAAGGGAGATATCAGAGCTTGAGAAGGTGAGGAGTGGCCGGTGGTGAGGTGTACAACAGGGCCTGGTAATCCATGCCACGGCCGTGTATGTGCTGATTTCCAAGGCAGTTAGAGCTGCCTCCTGATTGGGGAACGGGCGTCTCTTGCATGGGGGGAAGAACCCAAGTGGACTAATAAAGGTATCTCTGTGGAGTACAGGAAGGCGGTGGCAGTGAGGAGGACATTGGTTTACATACAAAGAAACTACAAATAAGTAAATATGTGAAAGACAATGGGATCCAGTTTTGTCAATATTGAGCAATGAAATTAAAGATATAGAAAGTAAAATAGAGACATGGAGAGAAAGAGAAAGAGAGAGATCTAGAATGATTTCTATGCTGTTGGATTAGAATTAGAGACAACCTTTATGAATGCCTGGTTGTTAACGTACACACATAAAGAAACAATCGGGGGGGGGCACCTGGGTGGCTCAGTCGGTTAAGCCTCCGACTTTGGCTCAGGTCAGATCTCACGTTTGTGCGTTCGAGCCCCGCGTCAGGCTCTGTGCTGACAGCTAGCTCAGAGCCTGGAGCCTGCTTCCGGTTCTGTGTCCCCTTCTCTCTCTGCTCCTCCCCCTCTCATGCTCTGTCTCTCTCTGTATCAAAAATAAATAAAACATTAAAAAAATTAAAAACAAAAAGAAACAATCAGGGGTTCCTCGGTGGCTCAGTCGGTTGAGTGTCCTGACTTTGGATCTGGTCATCATTTCACGGTTTGTGAGTTTCGAGTCCCGATCAGGCTCTGTGCTAATAGCTCTGAACCTGGAGCCTGCTTCAGATTCTGTGTCTCCCCTTCTCTCTGCCCCTCCCGTGTTCATGCAATGTCTCTCTCTCTCAATAATAAATAAATAAATGTGTAAAAAAATTAAGAAACAATCAGATGTAAATGTGTTCACAATGTGTAAATGTGTAGGTGCATGTGCGTGTAGTAAAAAATACCTAACTCCCTAAGGATCCACTGAGATGCTGGGAAGCAGCAACAGATCAGCAGTAGCTTATATACTAAATACTTAGGTCTGGGCTTCTTAATACAGTTTGCCAATAAAAGGAACAAAGAGCCCAATTAAAAAATAGGCAAAAGAAAATAAAAGATAAAATATTTGAACAGATGTCTCATGAAAATAAATGAAAATAAAATATAAAAGAAAACAAATTAACTGTTTATTTTTAAATTTTTAAAATCTGTATTGTTTTCAAATTTTTTACTGTTTATTTATTTTTGAGAGAGAAAAAGACAGAGCATGAGCAGAGGAGGGGGCAGAGAGAGGGGGAGACATAGAATCCGAAGCAGGCTCCAGGCTTTGAGCCGTCAGCACAGAGCCAGACTCGGGGCTGGAACTCAGGAACTGTGAGATCATGACCTGAGCATAAGTTGGACACTTAACTGACTGAGCCACGCAGGCGCCCCATCTTTTTTTTTAATGTTTATTTCTTTTTGAGAGAGAGAGCAGAAGAGAGACAGAGAGGGAGAGAGACAGAATCTGAAGCAGGGAAATTGTACATTTTAAATATGTGCAATGTATTATGCCAATTATTTCTCAATAAAGCCTTTACAGGTGTGCCTCCTTTCGCTCTGCTTCATTTTACTGTGTTTTGTTGTTGTTGTTGTTGTTGTTGTGGTAGCTGTTGTTTTCCCAAACTGAGAGTTTGTGCAACACTGTGGAGCTGGTTCATCTGTGCCATTTTACCAACATTTGCTTACTTTATGTTTCTGTGTCACATTTTTGGTAGTTCTCCTAATATGTCCAGCTTTTTAATTATTAC
>NC_043702.1:103653080-103671252 GCF_006229205.1 Suricata suricatta
TTATTCAGAATATCAACCAACTGTAAAGTATGTAGAAACCAAACTACTAAGATATAAACAGGATGTTTTTTGACAAGATGTTGCAGCTCGTGGAAGAAAATGAAAGACCTGAATAAGGAGGAGAGATGAAATGTGTACTCATAAGAAGGCTCACTGATATAAATGTCAATTAATCTACAAATCCAATACCTTTCCTATTAAAAGCCTAATAGCATGTGTCCAATGAAATTGAGACGTTCATCTTTGTGTTCATATAAAAACAAAAGGCACAGATCTTCTGTCCATTTTTTAATGAGATTGGTTTTTAGGTGTTAAAGTATATACATTTTAATACATTTTTAATACATTTTGGATATTAACACTTATCAGACATATCATTTATAAATATCTTCCCCATTTAATGTATTGCCTTTTTGATTTGTTGACTGTTTTGTTCACTGTGCAGATTTCTATTTTGCTGTCCTCCCAATAGTTTATTTCTGCTTTTGTTTTCTTTCCCTGAGGACATAGATCCATAAATATTCCAATGTCTAAGATATTACTGTCTGTTTTCTTTTATGAGTTTTACAGTTTCAAATCTCATGTTTAGATCTTTAATCCGTTTTGAGCTTAATTTTGTGTGTTCCTTTAAAAAAAGTGGTCTAATCTCATTTTTTTGCATGTAACTGTCCAGCTTTCCCAAAACCCTTTATTAAAAACAACAATAAACTTTCTTTTCCCCATTTTATATTCTTGCCTCCATTGTCATAGATTAATTGACCACATAGGCATCGATTTATATATGGATCTCTCTCTTATTCTCTTGATCTATGTGTCTATTTGGGGCTAGTCCCCATACTGTTTTGATTACTATGACTTTGCAGTTTACCTTGAAATCTGGGATTGTGATACTTCCAGCTTTGTTATTCTTACTAAAGATTATTTTGACTACTGAAGGTCCTTTTTGATTCCACACAAATTTTAGGATTATTTGTTCCAGTTCTATAAAAAAATGCTAGTGGTATTTTGATAAAGATTGCATTAGGTCTGTGAATTGTTTTGGGTACTTTCCTCTTAAGTGCCTGTGTACTTTCACCTCCAATACCCCTAGTCTGTGACATTTCCTGGGTGAACTGACCTTGATCTCCTGAAGCCACCTTGCCTATTTTGCTTCCTCCCCCCACTACCAAATTCATACTTTTGCCTTCTATCTTTTGAAGAAAAAAAAAAAGAACAACAACAAAAAAGTGTTCTACTGAAAATGTTCCCTAATGGGAGAGTTTTTCTTCACAACTGTCTTCCAGGGGTTAAGGAAATGGTCCCACTTTCAGGAGTTGCCTAAATATAGCAGAGAACCATCTGTAAACGAAGCCCAGTTTGTCTCTTTTTCTGTCAGCTGATTGTAGCAATTCATAGTAAAGCCAAAGGGGCAGTCTGTTGATGAGTGACTCTTAGCAAACTGTTCATGTAAATAATTGTGATTTTAATTTCCAAGATTCTCATTCTCTTGATTTTTCAAAGATTCTTCTTGTACTGTTTTTAAATTTTAGTTTAATATTCATAGTATCCTCTTGAACTTTCTGAAGATACTAATTAGATATTTTTAAGTGTTCTTATGTTCCCTGGATTTTCTTTTTTATTCTTGATGTGTTTATCTGTTCTGTTGCCTTATTAATATTTTTCTATAGCTACATGTTCCTGCAGTTCTGTTTTTGAAATAAATATAGTGTTAAGTAGTTTGGAACATAACAGAATTATCTTGGTTCTCAAGAATATTACATATCGGCTGGAAAAAGAAATAATGCCTTTAAAAATGTTAGTGACAAAAATAGCATTCCTAATGTTTTATCTTTGCTACTCTCCTAGCTATGTTTTAGTCAAGTCATTATTTTCTCAATGTATGGATTGCAGGGGCTTCCTCCTATCTCCCTGTTTCAGTCATTTGTCCTCTGCATCCCTTTTACTGATCAAATTTATCTCAATGGTGGATTCTCAAGCATGTGGCTTCTCTGTTTCTACTTATTAGACCCCATCCTTCAATAGGCCCTGAAAATTCTAGATTGCATCAGCCAGTATTTCCAGCATTACAATAAACTTTTAAGCATGACAGTAGTTAGATGGATTTTATTTCTCCTTAAATCTCCAAAATGATTTTTATACATACATAGTCAGAATAAGTAATTGTTGACCCATCAACCTCTAAAATATTCCCTTGGATTGTACCCCATAGAAAACCACCTGCGCTGGATATTGATGATCATTTGAAAGAAAAAATGTAAGGACAAGTTCTACAGTTAAATAGAATTTCTATAGCTATAAAAATACTAGTGTAGACTATAAAGGGTGCATTGTCCATTTATAAAACAAGCAAAATTATTTCATGCCTTTTCATCTCTTTGTGAAAAGGGATAAGTGATGGTTTTCAAACCATTTTGTTCTACTATTCTCTAATCTTTGATCAGTTCTGTACTCCCTTGCACACATACAGTTCATACTTAAAATGTCTCAGCTATAGTTTAATTAGTTGCAAAAACATAACATCCACACTGTAAAATGACATTAAAAATCAACCTTATATTACTTTTCAAAATACATTTAATAGATTCTAAATACCATTGTAATTTGCTATCCATAACTTTCCATTTAAAATACACATGAAGGGGCACCTGGGTGGCTCAGTTGGTTACGCATCTGACTTCAGCTCAGGTCATGATCTCACAGCTTGTGAGTTTGAACCCCACATCAGGCTCTGTGCTGACAGCTCGGAGCCTGGAGCCTGCTTCAGATTCTGTGTGTCCCTCTCTCTCTCTTTCTGTCCTTTCCATGCTTATGCTCCCTCTCCCTCTCTCTCCCTCTCTCTCTCTCAAAAATAAATAAACGTTAAAAAATTTAAGAAATGAAATAAAAGAAAATACACATGAATATGCTCTTTGTAACAGTTAGAGATTTTGTATCTTTATCTCTTTGGACTTGTATTTCTGTTCTCCTCCGAGCCAGAATTTTGGCCTGATGTGGTATATCATGCCTAAAACTCTCTTATCCTAAAATATAAAGAATGGGTTTACTTACCATCTCAGAAAACTAAAATGGCTCCTGATTGCCCAATGAAAGAAATCAAATTTCTTGATGTGAAATTAACAGTTCTGGGATTGTCCATCAATATTTCTATCTTTATTCTACTCCCTGATCTATTCTAGACACTAAGCAGAAATCACTAATTACCTTGAGGGTTTTTTTTTTTTTAAGATATCTGTTTCTAGAAAAACTTGTATTTTCCCAGAATGCCTATTTCCACTCTCTTACTAAATTCACATTTTTCCTGATAGCTGAAATTTTGTGTGATTTTAAAGTCCCACTGAGATACTTTCATATAGTTATAAAAACTTCCTTAATTCCCCTGTTAAACTGCCCTGAGGCCATCACATGATAGACACATCACATTCTTCTTCACATTTTAGCTACATACATGGATACCTTAACCGTCCTACCCTACTATTAAGATTATGGAAGGCATAACACAAATGCCAGCCCCCTTTATATCTACTCCAAGTCAAGTATATCTATTTCCCTTCATTTAATCAACAATCATTTGCCAAGATATGGGTAAATTAGGTATTGACCTTGAGTTCTCAATGGAGAAAGGGCATTTTATCACTGAGATGTTCCTATAATAATACTGCTCGAAATATCCAAGAATTACCTCAGCATGTATTTATTTTTCTTACTCCTCAGCATGTGGGTTAGTTGGAGTTTTGCTGATTTAAGTGGGTTTCACCAGAGCGGAGCTCCAGACCAACATATTAGGTTTGGGTCTGCCTTCCGTGTCTCAGTCTAAGACCTAGGCTGAAGGGTCAGTAGTTCTCTAAGACCTGTCACCTCACGGCCATCACAGAACATGAGCGGACAAACCCAGCCACACAAGTGAGTTTCTTTGTCAAGTCTTACTAATATGCTGTAAGACCAAGCAAGCCACGTGGCCTTGTAAAGGGGCTGGGAATTGCCACCACCACGTGGGGCAAGGCCTTGAAAGCATGGTGTCACCAGAGTGGAGGAATTCAGTCTATTATGGCCATATAATTCATTGCATGAGAAAGCATATAAAAAGATATGTAAACAAGGGTCCTGGGATGGCTCAGTCAGCTAAGACCGACTTCGGCTCAGGTCATGATCTCACTGTTTGTGAGTTCGGGACCCAAATCAGTCTCTCTGTTGTCAGGGCACAGCCGGCTTCAGATCCTCTGTCTCTCTCTGCCCCTCCCCCACTCATGCTTTTTCTCTTTCAATATGAATAAATAAACTTAACAAAAATGGAAGATATGTAAACAAATGTAAATTTTACTGGAAAAAAGGCATTTCACAGAAAAGATAACTTTGGAGCTGACTTTTTAGCTTGAGCTATTTGCCAGGTGTTGCAGGCAGAGAAAGGTGTTATAGAAACAGGCTTACTATCAGTAGGCACAAAGAAGAGGTTGGGGGGTCTCTACAGAGAGACATCCATCAGCGCAGCCTTGCCGGGGCAGCATTGGTGGGAAAGGCTGCAGTCAGAGGGACGCACAGCCTGAATCTGCTGCACATCCCATTCTTTGAGAAGACAGTTGACCTTTATTTTGCAGACAACAGACTACCAACAGGATTTATTTAACTTTAATCAATGTTTTGTGCACTTTGTCCAGTTGGGCTGTATAATGTACTTAATAAATGTTTTGAATAAAGACATGAATAAATGGCTACTCCCTTCTTCCCTTCGTGCCTGCCCTCTTCCCTCCCTTCCTTGCCCCTTCTCTTCTTCATGAGGCAGTTTCCCTAAAAAAAGGTTAGGATGCTTCCTTAAGTCAACATGGTGGAGTCATACATTATTCATATAGAAACTGAGGCAAATAACATAGGAAAATGCAAACACCTAACTTGCTGAAGCAACAGAAGCAGATGGGCTCAACCTGTCACAGTGCTTCTGACCTCCCTTCCAGGCTGGGCTGGCATGAGTCAAGCCCCATGAGAGCCAGCTTGAGGTAGCAGGGCTTGCGGACACCAGCCACCCTAGTGGCTATCCTGGGGCTCTGAGAACTGCCCCGGGCTTCTGGACAGGGAGCAGCCGCTGGCTGGCTTCAGCTTAGTCCTCTACTGCCATCTGTGTGCTGGTCGCGGCCAACACACCTTGTAGGAAAGAGCGACCTGCTGCAGGGCCCTGGGGCAGCACTTGAATGAACAAGGGACAAGGAGACCCTAGGTGACTGGAGCCCCAGAGAGTCAGGTTCATTCTCTCCTTGCATTTGGGGACTTCCTTCTGTGAGCTAATTCAGAAAGCTTTGATAGGGTAGAAGGGAAGGAACATCTCTGAAGAAGGAGTGCATCCCCGGGTCTGGGAGTAATTCACACTGTGAGGAGGCTTTGAGATGATTCAGCTAGTGTCCTTGGGAGAAAAAGGGCATTTTTAGAAGTGAAAGTGCTGGCTCTTCTCGGCTTTTCTCTGCCTAGTGATTCTAAATGTATCCCTGAGGCATATGCAGGATGGACAAGGATTTTTGTTGAACAGAATGGGAAGGTGAGTCACAGAGAGGGTAAGTAATCTGGAAATACTAATAGACTGGGTCTCATAACTGTAGGATGACATCAAAGTCTTTAAGGAAAGTTTTAGTTTCTAAATTGTGTTTATAACTGTTTTGAAAACATCGCCTTAATTCAACCTTGTAAAACAAATGCTTAAAATTATAGCAAGTGTTGATGAAATTGATTTTACTGAAAAGTTCTAATTTCAAATATTCTGACTTGTCCTCATCCATGTTGGACAATATATGTTGATTTTGTTAAGTTAATAAGTCATGACTGGGCTAGAATCTTTACTCAATGCAGATCCCAGGGATTTAGGCAGGGTAGGACTTCTCGATCGAGGGGCAGAACAAGGGGTCATGCATGCCCAGGGTTTCAAGGAACCCAGGAAGAACATGTGAATTTCAAATACCTCACCAACACAGGATGGCCCACAATAAAAAGTGTAAATGCAGAGCTATATACCCAGGCAATTTAAAGGGATTCGAATCATACTCTAATACATATTTTTGTTTGTTTGTTTGTGTCTGGTTTTTATTTAAATTTTAGTTAGTTAACATACAGTGCAATGCTGGTTTCAGGAGTAGAATTTAGTGATTCATGTGACGCCTAGTACTCATCACAACAGGTGCCCTCACCATGTAGTCCATTCCCCACACCATGAACCCTCAGTGCATTCTTATAGTTAAGAGTCTTATATGGTTTGTCTCCCTCTCTTTCCTAATACATGTTGTTGTTTTTTTTAATTTTTTAATGTTTGCTTTTATTTTTGAGAGAGAGAGAGAGAAAGAGAGAGAGCAAGCTGGGGGAGGGGCAAAGAGGAAGGGAGACAGAATCCAAAGGAGACTTCAGACTCCAAGCTGTCAGCACAGAGCCTGATGTAGGGTTTGAACTCATGAACCATGAGATCACGACTTGAGCCTAATTCCAACCCTCAACAGACTGAGCCACCCAGGTGCCCCCCTAATGCATGTTTTTAAGAAAGTATTTTTGTTTGTTTGTTTGTCTGCTTATTTCATTTTTCTAGGAGTTGAGTAGCAGCACATTACTGAATGGGAGGGGAAAAACCACTGCTGTAAAAGGGCCACAGACTGATATCGCAGGGGGCTCGAAAGCTCCCACTGGGACATGACAGTTTGACCTGAGAGAGGGCTGCCTCGCCCTGAAGGGCTGTGCTAACTTGTGCAACCGGGTGTACTTGGACTGTGTGCAGTCATGTCCAAATGAACAAGACAGAATTAAAGTAAAGCAATACACACATTGTATTGTATTTTTGTTTGTTTGTTTAATGGTAGTAGTTCAGAACATGTGCTGTAGATTCAGTCAGACTTGGCTACGATCCGAATGCTGTCGAACATCTGCCACCTATCTTTAGGCAATTCACTTAACCTCTGACACTCGGTTTCCTCATTCCTAAAGTAAGGGCAATGTGAGTTTTAAAGTCATAGGGTTTTACTGTGAGAAATAAATGGACTCTTATAAGTTCCTTCCTGGCTTGAAATAAATAATCAATAAATGAAAACTATTTAATATTACATGAAAATATTCACACACACACACAAGATACTAAAGGAATTCAACTACTATCCCATTGCTAACGGAAGTAGGATAAGCATCTATAAAAAAAATCAATGAAAATAAGACTAAGGTAAAACATACTAGAAGACATCCCAATGAATTAGCAAAACATCTTAATGTTGTGGATAATGCTTGGTGCCGGGTTACAAAGTGTGGTGTGTCACCTAAAGTCTCTTAACATCTCTGGAAATTGGTTTCTTTATTCATAAAAGGAGGTTTATATCCCTTAACTTCAAATCTCACCGAAATATTGTATCATAAGTGGGACAAGTTAAGTCACCTTGTGAACTAGACAAAAATAACACAAATTGAATTTGTTTTCATAAGAAAGTAAGGAAACAGGAGATATGTTGATATCTATTTGGAGAAGGTGGAATTTCAGAACCATTTTGGAGATGAGACAGCTTTCAAATGGCAATGGACAGAAAGGAGATGAAGCGATGATTCATTACCTACCCACCAGTGCTTCTCAGTGCCTGTGAGTCTATGGAGGGATTTCCACCTCATGGCTTCTGCAACATTGGACCTATATTTGGTTATCACAGCTGGTGGGAGTGTTAATTGCCATCTCCTGGGTCAAGGCCAGATTTCATAATAAATATCCTACAATGCAGAGAACAGTACCCCCCCAAAAAGAGAATTATCCGACTCCAAATATTAGCAGTGCTGAGGTTGAGAAACAGTGATAGAGACGTGTAAGTCACCAGCCTCCTAGATGTGGGGATTAAGTCAGAAAATGTTGGTGGATTGCGAACGCTGGGATGGGGAATTAGGACTTTTGTAGGCAGTCAGAAACACAAGTTTACTCGTGGAGAAGTGATGAATTTACTTGGTAATGAAAGACAATCACTACGGATCTAATTGTGTGGATATTATTTAGCAAATCATGATTATGAAACTGTTTATTGCAGACTAAATACAGATTGGATACAAAGTATATTTGAATTAATTCACTCCATTTCTATCATGTTTTGTTACTCATAGCGGGTTTCAGTCTTTTCCTGTGAGATTTCGCTATCCACTGAGAGTAGGACTTGTGAGGAGTTCAAGTTATCTGTTCCCATCCCCTTTGAGTTAGGCAAAGTGGCACCATGACATGCCTTACCCAATGAAAGGGGAGCAGAGGGAGGCATGCTGGGCACTGCTCCCCAGTTCTCTGTGTCCTCTTGCCACGTGGCATAGACAGGTTAAGTTTTGCAGGTGTTGCTGATACAAAGCATGCCTCCTTCTGAACATTAAATGTGTGTGGATACGGGGATCAGTCAGCCACCACTTTCTTTGGAACTCAGTCTCCACACATTTAAAATGAAGAGTCTAAACAAGTGATTTTTGAAATCCCCTAAAGTTCCAGCATCTTAAATTGAGTGGTTACAATGAGAAGACATTATCTTTTTCAACTTTTTCCCTAAACTCTTAGTGTTATGTAGACATTATGTGGACTGGTGATTAAACATCCAAATACTTAAATGATTTAAGATGCTAGTCTCATATTAGCACAAGGTTCCCAAGGAGCCTTGAGATATTATGGCTCCATTATGTGAAGACACATCTTTAGTCATTACAAAGGTGAGAAGATGGGAAAGATTTAATTGCTAAGGAAAACATAGGTGTTTAGGACTCATTTATACTATGACTTGTGATCCCCCGATACTTAAAGAGCAGGTTTAGGGGGACCTGGGTGGCTCAGTCAGTTAAGCATCCGGCTTTGGCTCAGGTCATGATCTCACAGTTCATGGGTTTGAGCCCCACATTGGGCTCTGTGCTGACAGCTCAGAGCCTGGAGCCTGTTTCAGATTCTGTATCTCCCTCTCTATCTGACTCTCCTCTGCTTGCACTCTCTCTCTCTGTCTCTCAAAAATAAATAAAAAAAGCATAAAAAATTGTTTTAAAGAGCAGGTGTATATTTATTTCACACATAAAGAAACTAAATTCCAAAGAGGTTGGAGGACTCAACAGAATCACTCACTTTATAAAGGATGAGTCATAATGTGTACTCAGCTCCTATGCACTGGCTCTGATGCTGAAAAGACTGATACATTCACACAATGCTCTGTGTTACTCTAATAAATATATCACTTCACAGTTATTTTTATTCATTATCTTTCCTGTTTGTGTATCTTTCAGCCATTTCATACAAACTCATAGAATGGGGTAAAAAGGACATGTATTCCCTCTTCATCCTGTTCTTATAATTCTTAATATAAATATTATATTTCAAAATTTTTTGAGATTATTGTAGGCTCCCATGCAATTGTCAGAAATAAGATGAAGAAGTTATAACTCCTTTTCAGTTTTCCATTGGCAATATTTTATAAAATTCTAGTATAATATGATAATTAGATTATTTATGTTGATACAGTCATAATACAGAGCGAGTCCACAGCCAACAGCATTTCTGCGTGGCCCTTTTAGAGCCACTCTCACTTTCTTGTGCCTACTCTTTTCTTACTTCCTGACAACCATTAATCCAGTCTCCATTTCTACTATTATATATCTTCAAAAATGTTATGTAAATGGAGTCATACCAGATGTACATATTGGGTTTTTTTTCACTCAGCATAATTCCTTAGAGATTTACTCAAAATGTTGAGTCTATCAATAGCTATTTCAGGGGCACCTGGGCGGCTCAGTTAGTTTAAGTGTCTGACTTTGCTTCAGGTCATGATCTTATGGTTTGTGAGTTTGAGCCCCAGGTCAGGCTCTGTGCTGACATTTCAGAGCCTGGAGCCTGTTTTGGATTCTGTGTCTCCTTCTCTTTCTGCTCTTCCTCTGCGAACACTCTGTCTCTCTCTCAAAAAATGAAAATAAACAATAAAAAAGTTAAGTTATTTTGTTTTATTTCTGATTATTATTTATGGTATGTTACAGATTATTGCACTGTTTACCCATTGGAAAGCAAACATCTGTGTTGTTTCAAGTTTCGGGTTATTATGAATAAAGTTGCTATGAACAATTACATACAGATTTTTACATGAACATAAACCGCAAGATTTTCCTTGTCTAGGATAGGTGCCTGAGAGTATAATGGCTATTTCATATGTAATTATACATTCATTTATGAGAAACTGCCAAACTGTTTTCCTGAGAGGCTGTACCATTTTACATTCCCATCAATAGTATATAAATGCTTCAGTTTCTACATATAACCATCAGCATTTGGTGCTATCACTATTTTTGTTTTAGTCAATGTGATAAGGACATAGTAATATCTCATGGTTATAATAATTTACATTTCCCTGATGACTAATGACTAATGGTATTGACCATCTTTTCACATACATATTCACTATTGTTCTGACCACTTCACTGAAATGTCTCTTCATGTCTCTCAGCCATCTTTCAAATGAAATCTTTTTGTTAATGCCAAGCTTTGCATTTTTAAATAATTATTCTAGAAATTAGTCCTTTGCTAGATATATGCTTCACAAATACTTTCTTCCCATCTGTAGCTTTTCTTTTTATTCTCCTAAGAAGTCTTTCTCGGCGATTTTTTTTTTTTTAGTTTTGATAAAGTCCAATTTAATGTCTCATACTTTTACTGTCAAATCTAAGAAATATTTTTCTAGTTCTAGATTATTAAGATGTTTTCCAGTGTATTTTTCTTTTCCTGAGAGCTTTATGGTTTCCCATTTTATACCTAAGTCAATGATCCAATCTGACTTAATTTTTGCACAAGCTCAGACGTTTAAGTTGAGGCTCATTTGTTGGAAAGGTTATACTCCATTCACTGAATTGCTTTTGTGTTTTTGTCAAAACTGAGCTGTTGTAAAATTAGTGGTGATGATGGCAGAACTGATGAATATCCTGAAAATGACTGAATTATTCACTTTAAAGTGTCAATTTTATTTTATAGGAATTATATTTCAATAAACCATTTATTAAAAGTTCATATAAAATGCATTGGGAAAATTTGTATGAGTCTATATCTGGGTTCTCTATTCTATCGCTTTGATCTGTGTGTCTTTACCTCTGCTGCGACCACACTGCCTTGATTATGCAGCATTTGGAGTGATTCTTCCCATTTTTATTCTCCCATTTCAAGATTGCTCAGTCTTATACATATTATATATGAATTTTAGAATAGGTCTGTCAATGTCTTCAGAGCACTCTGATAGAATTTTTATTTTAATTTTGTTTCTTTGGCAAGAACATCTAATGTGAGATCTACCCTTTTAACAAAATTTTAAGTGTGCAATCCATTAATGGAGACTATAGGTACAAGGCTAGACAACAGACCTCTACAAGTGAATCATCTTGATTAACTGAAACTTTATTCCCATTGCTTAGTAATCCATCATTTTTACTACCTTCCAGACCCTTGCAACTACCATTCCATTCTTTACTACTATGAATTTGACTATGGTAGGTACTTCATAGACGTGGAATCACACAATTTTTTGTCTTTTGTGACTGGCATATTTTACGTAGCATAATGTACTTAAGATTCATCCATGGTGTAGCCTATTGCAGAATTAGCTTCTTTTTGCAGGTTGAATGCTCTTCCATTGTATATATTTACCACACTGTCTTTATCATTCACCAATTGATGACATTTAAGTAGATGTCAAATTTTAACTATTGTGAATAGTATTGCAATGAACAAAATATTAATATCCCTTCAAGATAAACCCACTGACCTCTGTTCAATTAATCTACAACAAAGAAGGGAAGAATATACAATGGGGAAAAGACAGCCTCCTCAATAAATGATGTTGGGAAAACTATTTCAGTTATCTGAGACTAATCTTTGAGTGGACACCTCTATGAGCTTCCTGTCTGTATGTCTTGCTAGAAATTTTTTCCCTCTTATTTTCCAGGTGACAGATCTCTTATGAGCATCACAGAGTCTAAAAGTAGAGTATGTACAAAAATCAAGTGCAAGCAAAATTTAGAACAAGAAGAACAATTATTTGCATACTCATGACCCATACTTCATCTGTTGTTACTCTATGAAGAAAACAAGGGTTGCAGAATAGCCTCTGAAATAAGAGTCCTTTGCAGATACTGTTGAGACACCAGTCACATAACTTATGGATAGCAAATATTATGTAATATGGGAATTTAATGTCACTAAGATTAAGGAAATAATACATTTCATCTGCTGAACTTCTTCAGTAAACTCAAATTTCTTTTCCTCCATAACTACTGTTGATCCTTACTTCAATGATTTTATTTACTTACTTCTTTTTATTGTACACTTCTATATATATATATATATATATATATATATATACATATATATATATATACAGACACACATACATATATATAAAGGTGAGTATATTGGTTGGTCAAAGGTATAGAAAGTCTGAGAAATAGTGTAGCATTTCTATTTTTTAAATTATATTCTAGTTTATAAAACTATATTCATAAGAAATAACCTTACTTCTTACATAATTTTATAAAAAATTAAAAAGTTTTTTTAAAAATACAAATTATACTTGGCTATAAATGTCAACTTAATCAAAGTGAAATTCTATATTTGTCATTTGTCTTTAAGGATAGTGCATGTTGTACGGTGTGTTCTTAAGGCCAACACCTCAGTGAAACTTAATAAATATTTCTAAGCAGAGAGAAGAAAGAAAGAAAAGATTCTCAACCCCAGACACTATAAATATCTCAATAATATATATAGAATATAATTAGCAACAGTGAAACATTTATTTAAAAAATTAAAAAATGTTCCCAAGGTTAATTGGAGGGAACCTGGGGCAGGTTAATCACGGAGAAAGAAGGATGTAATTAATGATATGGTTATTTTACATACTGAGCCCCTCATTGTCACTTTGTATATATGAAAATGTGCTAGGCCATGTAATATTTGAAATGTGTGCTTTTCCTTTCCAATAAAATTATTCTGGCAAAACCATTTCTTGCCTTGGTTACATTACGGCTTTCACAAAATCTTTTTTATAAATTTGTTTATTTATTTATTTATTTTGAGAGAGACAGAGAGTGCAAGTGGACTGAGGGGTGAAGAGAAAAGGAGAGAGAGAGAATCCCATGTGGGGTTCAAACCCACGAACCATAAAATCATGACCTGAGGTGAAACCAAGAATCAGACACTTAAATGACTGAGCCAACTCAGGCACCCCCACAAAATATTTTTTGACCAAGTAAGAATATGGGAGATGTGCCAGACTGAGTTGGAGTAAAAGAGAAGAGAATGTTACCATGCCTTCACAGAGTGACAGAATCTTTCCCCCGCAGTTTGATTTTTGAGTTATTTCTATGATTGATTTTTGCACAACCTATTTCATTGGCAGTTTGGTAAAAATAAATGTTTTATTTAACACAACCTAAGTTTTTATGTCACAGTATCTGCATGGCATATTCATACATCCATTAACTTGCTCACTCACTCACCCACTCAGAGAAAATGTTTTGAAATCAAATACAGGGTAAGGCAGTAAAGATGAATCTGAATGGCCTCTGAGCTTAATTGATTCACAGTTTAGAAATGAGAAACACACACTTAGTAATGAGTACAATGATGTGTCAAGAATTCCATGATAGAAATGCACACAAAGTAACCTGGTGCCTCACCAAAGGGAAAGAGGGTGTTCCTGAGGTCATGATACTAAAAGAGATTACATGAGGGAAGTGGTAGAGTCAATGTGAGTCTCACAATATGAACTTGTCTTTACAAGTGGAGCAAGACAGTGGAAGGTGTTCCCTGCAGGAGCAGAATGAATAATGGGATCCTGGAACACTACTCCTTGGGATGCTAAAAGTGGTAATCTGTTCTAGTGAATGGTTTCCTATGTCAAAACAACAGTTCTAAAATGTAGGGAGCATACACGGAGGAGGGCACTTGTGGGGAAGAGCACTGGATATTATATGGACACCAACTTGACAATAAACTATAAATAAAAATTAATTAATTAAAATATAAAAAACAAAATAAAATATAGGGAACACAACTTGGTCCCTGGGGACGTGCATTCTCTGGAGACATTTTTGATTGTCACAACTGTGGTTGAGGGCAGGGCTGCCATGGGCATCTATGGAGTAGAAGTCGAGATGCTGGTAAGCATCCTATAGCACACAGGATAGGAAAGGGAACAGATCTGTACAGACTACAATGTTGCTACAGATGTTCCGCAGATGGAAGATCACGGATAGCCTGTATACTATGTAAAAATGTACACGGGCAAAGATGGACACCAAGAGGTTTTCATACTTTTCATTTATTTTATTTTCTGTATATATGACTTGTCACTAGGATATAAACAACAGCTTGGAGGATGAAAGACCAAAAGCCAGTCAGGAGAACCTGTCAACATGAAGCGAATTCTTAAGGGAATTCAGGTGTGAAGAGACTGTGTGACGTTAGTAATATCATTTATTCAATTTAGGTCTTCGTTTCCTACTTTATAAAATGAGAGGTTTGAACTAGATGATCTAATGGCCATGAAGTGTTAAAATTCTAGAATAACCTGTTTGTAGAAAGATGCAGCATTGTGAAGACTCTTTCCTTATTAAAAATATTCTTAATGTTTATTTATTTTTGAGAGAGAGAGAGAGAGAGAGAGAGAGAGAAACAAGCAGGAGAGGGGCAGAGAGAGAGGGAGAAAGGGAGACACAGAATCCGAAACAGTATCCAGACTCTGAGGTGTCAGCACAGAGCCTAATGCAAGGCTTGAACCCACAAACCGTGAGATTATGACATGAGCTGAAGTCAGATGCTTATCCAACTGAACCACGCAGGCGCCCCTGTGAAAAATTGTTCTTTGTTTGCATGCTTATATGAACCTAAGCCACATGTGCACGCACAAACACACATTCACATGTATGTGCCTCCCAACTTCTCTGATTTTAAAGTCATGAATAACATTGTGAATGCGTTGATGACACCTGATACTTGTTCCTCATGAGTACTTCTCCAAAGCATGTATTAATAGAATTCTCAAGTGTCCTGCATGAAGTCAAGACAATAAACCAAATAGCCTTCACCTACCTTTCTGTAATGCTACAGCAGTAGTCTGGTGCCCATAGGATCTGGGAGGATTTTAGGGACTCTTGTAAGCCCTCATTACCTATCACATGGGACAATCATTCTATAAATTTAAAGCAAGTTTCATCACAATGTTGATGAATATCAAATATTGCTTGTCACTAAAAGAAGTCATCATATTATCTGTTGGAAAGAAATTTCATTTTAAGACATTCTAAAATACTTACTTTTATAGAATTATCAAAAGCACATTATCAAAAAGAACACATAATAAACAAAAATGAGTTTTTGTGGCGGTACATATGGGGTCAGAGCCCAGAACGACCAATAGTGACTTGAAAGAATTGCAAGCACTCAATGTCTAACAGAAGCAGCATGGGGATAAATCTCCTATGATTTTTCTGTGCGAGGGTCATCAGATTTGCTAAGGGAGGTAAACTGAGTATAAGAAGAGACATAAAATTTTAGGGACACCATCAGATACAAGGAGCAAAATGTGAATAAACGTCTATATCACAAAGGAGGAAACTGGAGAACCCAATCATATTGTGCTTTAGAAGTCAGTATTACTGAACATGACATTGGCAAAATACAAAATGAAGAATGTGAGAGGAAATAATTTTGCCTTTAGAGATAAATAGATGGAAACTATACGAGCTCCCAAAACCTATCCAGACATCTAGCATTTTCCACCTGCAAGTGCCTGTGACTGCATCATGAAATTTATGTAGCTTTTTTGCCATCTTCTCTAACTAACCTGGGGAACGTTGATTTTTATGTATGGTTCTGAAGGTGGAAATGAAACACTAAGTTTTGAGGAAATAACAGAGGAGTTTCAATGACTCTCAGAATGAGCAAATATAACAGATATGACCTTGAGGCAGTTTTTGAAAACTCCATCTAACACAGCCTTGGGTTGAGCTCTAACCATATCCACCCAGTGGCAAGTTAGTGCAATGAGGTGGCAAAGGAGGGAATCTAGGAAGGCTAATGAAGCCTCATGACAAAAAAACTAGTGAATGTGAGGGAACGACTCATTAGCACCTGATGAAGATCACAAAGACAGAGGCAGGGAAGAGAGAGAGATGAAAGGCAGATCCTCTCAGTGAGAAAAGATTCTTGACACTGAACACATTTAGTCTTCCCATCTCACATAGCTTTATGTCCCAATTTTCTTGGGGAAAATAATTGCTGAGTTGGGCTTGAAGGTCCAATGAATGAAAGTGGACCCAGTTGGCTAGACAATAGGGATGATGGGTCAAGATCATTCTGCTAGCATTATTTTTTCTTAAAATGGCATTAGAGCATCAAAGGAAAAAAACTTGTACTGATAGTGATTCACTGACCAGGGAAGCAGTGTCTCTTTCCATCCATAGATTAACTTCTGTATAAGCATAGAGAACTAAATTAATATAGGAGAGAAACACAAGGCCCTCTATAATATGTAGAGGGAAATATAAAAATGTATGTTAAATAAGAAATATGAAAGCAAAATTTGATATGAATTAAGGAAGAATTAGAGTTCCATTATTCTTACATGAAAACAAGCTACTTTTTTTTGTTTTTTATTTCCTTGAAAAGAATTTGGAGTTTATCAAAATATTTTACTGGTTAACTATCCAATTATGTATTCTTATTCTCCAATCACATGTGATAGTTCCATTAAATTTATGTGCTCTTCCTGAAATTTTTATTTTTATGAAGTATAGTGGACAAACAATATTATATTAGTTTCAGGTGTGTAACATGGTGGTCTAACATTTATATACATTACAAAATGATAACCACCATGAGTCTAGTTACCATCTGTCACCATACAAAATAACTACAATATTATTGACCATATTCCTTATGCTTTATTTTATATCTGTATGGCTTATTGGTTTTATAACAGGAAATCTGTACTTCTTAATCCTTTTCACCTACTTCACCCATTCCCCTAGTTCCCACCTTTCTGGAACATGCATTTGTTCTCTGTATTTATGCGTCTGTTTCTGTTTTGCTTTGCTTATTTGTTTGTTTTGTTTTGTTAGATTCCACATATAAATACAGTCATATGGTATTCAGGGGCCCTTTGTCTGTATTCTTCATATAGTAACAGATGCATTGTGGGTTTTAAGTATGCAAATCTTCATTATTATTTTTGTTCTGAATTTTATTAGCACTTTGTATCTGTACATACTCTACTTTTAGACTCTTTGATGCTCTGTGACCTGAAAAAATGAGATAAGAAAAATTTTCTATCAAGGTATACATACCAGGAGATCAAAGAGAGGCCCACTCAAAATTCTGTCTTTGATAACTGAGAACAGTAATACATTTTATTTTTATAATACTCGGGGACGTGTGATCCACAGAGTGTGGTGCAAGCCTGTGAGCTTAATTGTTTTATAGTAGCTCATTAAAATTCATCACATAGGTGTTAATCACTGTTTTAATATATTTGTAGGAGGATACAAACAAATAAGGCATTCTCTGTCCTTAATTAACTAGCAACATTGGTAAAATGGAGAATTCTAACAATCAGTACCTTATATATTCTAAATTTTTAAATTTATTTTTTAAGTAGCTCTACAATCAACACGGGGTTTGAAGTCATAACCTCAGCATCTAGAGCCCCATGCTCTACCAGCTGAGCCAACCAGGTGCCCCAGAACCTGACATATTCTAAAAATTACAGTGTCTATGGGGTAGTGGTGAGCTTTGAGCAAGTTAATCTTGGCAATAGATTTCAGAGTTCCTGACTTTGTTTAAGCAGATACCTTATTATTTTTAAGTTTATTTATTCCCTTTGAGAGGGAGGGGAGGGGCAGAGAGAGGGAGAGAGAGAGACTCTCAACCAGGCTCCACAATCAATGTGGAGCCTGAGGCAGGGGCTCAAACTCATGAAGCTTGAGATCATGATGACCTGAGCCGTAATCAAGAGTCAGACCCATAAACTACTAAGCCACACAAGTGCCCCTAAGAAGATGCTTTAAGAAAAACCTAGCTGCTCTTTCTGAAACACAGAGACATCTAGTTTACCAGGACAACTTTTAGTGCTGAGAGAAGACGAAAGTCAATTAATACTTCAACTGAGACAAAACTGTCAACCATATTTTAGGCAGGCTT
>NC_043702.1:103671352-103673142 GCF_006229205.1 Suricata suricatta
AAAAAAAAAAAGATAGCATAATTTCATTAAGAGCCATGAAGAGAGAAAATGAGTGGCCACAGGAAGTAGAGTGAAAATTCTATTGGAGAATTTATATCTGAGATAAAAACAGAAAGAAGGGGGAGGAGATGAGGGAAATGAGAAAAAGAGAAATATACAGAGAGTTGTAGGTCATGAGAAACAGAGACCCAATTATGGGAGGAGAGGAAATGGAGGTAAAAGGTGAGGGAATAAATTATTTTTCTACTTTTATCCCATCCTGTGACCAAACCATGTTCTGAGTATTACTGGCTACTCTTACCGTTGCTCTTGCATACATTATTTGATACCAAGCGATTTCTAAGTACTCTACCCTTCGCTCTGTACTGGCAGCAACAACGGGGCACCTGATAGGTGCCTCTCTAGGCTTTAAAGACAGGGACTGAGTCCCTCATTCTAAGGCCAAGTACTGAAGCCAGGTATTGCCTCTACCGAGAGATTTCCTTCTTCTAATGTATGTGAACCAGTGAATCTTGTAATTGATTGAGATCGATTTACTGCCCTGGATTTATCCTTGTCCTTATACTATTCTTTTAAGTTTATTTATTGTGAAAGAGAGTGAGCGAGTGAGCTTGAGTGGGAAAGGCGGAGAAAGAGGAAGAGAGAAAGAATTTGAAACAGGCTCCATGTTGTCAGTGAAGAGCCCAATGTGGGGCTTGAACTCACAAACAGTGATATCATGACCTGAGACAAAACCAAGAGTTGGTTGCTTAACCGACTGAGACATGCAGGTGCTCTTATCCTTACACTGTTTGGTGAGGGATGTAAAAATGACTAGCGAATTGTATGTGTATTTAGACCATTATAGTACTCATCACTGAAGGGTTATAGGAGAAACCGAACAAGAGGACAGGTGAATTATTGTTATTCTGTATGTTTTTTAAAGATAAATATTCAATATTTGTTTCCAAAGATCTGAGCATATAATAGGTACTCGTCAAATGTTTGTTGAAGTTAATGAAAAAGAGAGTTGATTTTTTCGAAGCAATATTTTGGGTGTTTTCAAGCAAGCACATATAGATAGTCAGGGTTTTTTTTTCTTTTTTGATATCAAAATCATGGTCATAGATTGAAATTATCACAACCTAATGATAAAATATCTGAGTTACCAGAAAGATAACAATTGCAAAACTGTATGAACCAAACAAAACTGGCTTTGAAATATGGAACAAATTGAAATATGAAACTGAATATGAAACATCTAATTAACAACTCCACAATTATTGTGGGAGTAATACAACCATATCAATTAATAAGCCAATCACAAAAAATGTTAATTAAAATATGTGCCACTTGCGCAACGTTCAGTAATTCCTTCTCAAAGATATTCACAGATTCTAAAGTAAGAACAAATTATGTACATGTGCATAATGTCTTTGCGCAAGTAAAATAAGCACATTCATAAAAAGATATATATGTACATATATATATACATATTAGAACAGTATTTAATACAGAGTAGCAGAATATTTACTATTGAAGCTTGAAAAGACGTGAGTTCTCTGTGTGCGATCTTTCATTTATGCATGTGAGAGGGTTGTCTTTTCTTAATATTTTTACATTGTAGTACTTGTTTTGCTTGTTGGGGGTGTTTGCTTATTTAATACATTCCGTCAAGGACAGAAATTACATGCTGGTTTTTTTCCCCTAGGAAGTGTGTCTTGGGTTTTTCCCTTATTATTTTCTTTATTTCTTTTTCCTCTTCTTTTTTTGGTGGTGGGGGTGGTTATGTTTAAATGAAGTTGCTTTTA
>NC_043702.1:103673242-103681460 GCF_006229205.1 Suricata suricatta
GGGGGGAAATGTACAATGTTCCAAAAACAATTTTATTTTTATTTTTTTATTAAAATTTTTTTACATTTATTTATTTTTGAGAGACAGAGCACAAGCAGGAGAGGGGCAGAGGGAGGAGACACAGAATCTGAAGCAGGCTCCAGGCTCTGAGTGGTCGGCACAGAGCCTGATGAGGGGCTCAAACCCACAAACTGTGAGATCATGACCTGAGCCGAAGTCAGACACTTAACCGACTGAGCCACTCAGGTGCCCATAACAGTTTGATTGTTAATGATACAGTGACTTTCTTATTCTGAAAATTCCTTTTTAAACTTACCCTTTTGGGTTTATTACAGTATGTTACCATTTGTTTTCCCCTAATTGCCCAAGTTATGTGAAAAAAGCAGGGAGTGGAGTTTGGGAGTATCCTTCTCCCCATTTGGCCTTTGCTTGAATGGGGTTTGAGGCAGAGGGCACAGCCTTCCTTATTCAAAAAGCTGTTCTAGGAAGCCGGCCTCTGAGGCTGTTATCAGGACATCTTCATTGAACTGCAGGATTACCAAGCCAGAAATCATAGCCTGCTTCACCACCAAGAACAGTCACTCATCCACTGAACAAGGGGTTTCTGTTTAATTTTATGATCCCAACGAGATGTGTAACTGACCTGATTCCTAAACTGGGTTCTGGAAAGATGAAAATCAAAATTGTGACCTATATATAGAAACAGTATCTCAGTGTGAAAATACATTTTTAAAATCATTCTTAATATCATTCATATTCTTCTTCTTGCCTTTGCATTTTCTTTAGCTCTTACTTTTGATATCTTGTATTTTACATGGCCTTGTCATAATTATAAAAACACGTGTAAACACTTACATAGCACGATGTGCCAGAGGCTTTTTGTAAGGATATTCCTTCCATTATCTCATCTAATCCTTACAAGCCTTTTAGGAATGTAGAATATCAGGTCTACTTCCATGGTTCTAAGAACCAGAGAACTAAGTAGTTGGAAAGATTATAGAGCTAGAAAAAAGCAGACAAGGGTATGATTTCATTCACACGAGGTCCAACGTGAGCCACTCTTCTGTGCTAGGATAGCACTTTGATGTGTGCTATCGACACGTAAAGTCTGCTTCTTTAATTAATTCCTGAAGTACATAGAAATCAAACAAGTACATGAGTAAAGCAAGGATGACAAAGTCGGCGCTGCTTGGTTGGTGCATTGGAAGCCCTGGCACTCAGAGTCTGTCCTTTCTCCAGGTGTGCTTCTAATGCTCTAAATTCTTCCTCACACTTCAGGGAAAGAGTGGTTGCGTAGAAAACGCAAATTTATTTTAATTTTTATTTATTTTTATTTATTTATTTATTTATTTATTTATTTATTTATTTATTTAGTGAGAGAAAAAGAGAGAGAGAGAGAATGTGTGTGAGCTGGGGAGGGTCAGAGAGAAAGGGAAAGAGAATCCTAAGCAGGCTCCACACTGTCAGCTGAGAGCTGGAAGTGGGGTTCAGTCCCAGGAACTGTGAGATCTTGCCCTGAGCTGAAATCAAGAGTCATGTGATTAACCTGCTGAGCCACCTTCAGGGCACCCCCTGAAGACACAAATTTTAATTAAAGCTTTATAACTTACTTTTAAATAGCTTTAATCCTTAATTTGTGTTGGCTTTTTTTAGAGGAAGGTCTTATCCCTCATTTCTGAGTCTTGCTATGACTGTCTTTCTTTCAGATTTTTTATCTCTGTGCATGGTGAATTTCCACATAGCGTACACATATTTTCTTTGTGTGTCCACATATGTATTGAATGATTGACTTGGCTTACTGACCTCAATGCTTTACACCTCAAACTAATAAAGTTCCTCTACACCAGCATTTGCAAAATAATTTAAATATCCACATTTCAATATCATCACTTAATATAAGTATCTGGCGATTTCATGGGTTTCTCTGTTTCCTAAAAATGCAAACCATCAAGGGGGAATATACCAGCTTTTCTAAGTTTCTTTTTAATGAACACTTTTGCCAACCAAATTTGACTATAATTTAGGTAAATATTTGTTTTTCATTTCCAGGCATCGCAAAGACTGACCTGCAGTCACCAAGTTCCAGGTAATTTGCTGGTCATTGGTGATACAAACGTGAAATGAATATATCTCTACCCACAGAAAGACATAATTTACTGAGGAACAAAGCAAGGTGTGTCTGGTAAAATATGTAATATTTATAGATACCTAGAAATTATTTAGTGTTTGAATAATAGGCATTTCAAAGTGTTGGGTTTTCTTACTATAAATAAATGAATAATTTAGATGTGTATAGATGGCCTAATATGCATTTCATCTGGATGAAAATTTTACTAGTCCAGGAAGCTCAAGTCCATTTTTTTTCCCCAGAAAGAAAAAAATATTGCATAACCTGAAGGTTGGATAGTTGGCTCTCTTTCTTTGTGGTCTATACGACATAGTTTTAGTGAATGGACTTCCTTCCTAAACTCCAGAAGAGTAAATGATTCTCATTGAGATATTGATTTTTGGCTCTAACTCAAGTACAGTGCATTTACTTACAAGTTGTGTCATTACAGTGTTAGAACAAAGCATTGAATAGTAGAAAAAAATTAGTCAATCAACTTCTTGCATCGTCGTTATGGTGAGAAACAATTGGACTAATTTTTCTGATTGATATTTCTCCTCACTTATATAACTGTGTTTTCCACTCATTCAATTATTTGAATGAGCCAGATGTTTTGGTGTATTGTAGACATAGCCTTGATTACTTGTGTAAAAAAAGCAAAAGCAAATTTCAAATAGAAAAAAATGGCCAGTGGAAGTGGCCATACATAAGAAGATGAGTATTGTTCAATATGAAATATTCAAAACACAATCTAAGAAATAATATATGAACAATCTGTTCAACTTGAATTGATTTATTGGTTTCTTCAATAAACATTTATTTTTCATCATATGTTAAGACCTGTACTGGTCACTGAGTATCCAAAAACAAATGCAATGGGACTGTGTCCTTAATTACATTGAATTCTTTTTTAAAAAAAATTTTAATGTTCTTATTTATTTTTGAGAGAGAGAAAGATGGTGTGAGCAGGGGAGGGTCAGAGAGAGAGGGAGACACAGAATCTGAAGCAGACTCCAGGCTCTGAGCTAGCTGTCAGCACAGAGCCCAATGCGGGGCTCAAACTCATGAACCATGAGGTCATGACCTGAGCTGAAGTCGGGCACTTAGCCAACTGAGCTACCCAGGCACCCCAATTACATTAATTCTAAAGGAGAAAATGTTTCCAAGCATGTGAACACACGTGTTCTTTATACAATAAATACTTATTTTGCCATTCATTGTACTTGATGTATCAGATAAAAATAAAATAAGGAAGCAATAGATTTTGATATCATGGAGTTTATAGACTAGATACAAAAAAGAAGCAAGATAAGTAATTATGATAAGTTCTAATGATTGTCATATAAAATCTGTAATGCAATGAGGTCTTTATCTGACATAAGAATATGGGAATCAAGAAATAAGGAATGATGTTCCTGGGAAAGAGTTGGTCATTCAAGCCCAATCCTAAAAAAATATGGTGCTTTATTTAGAAGCAGAAGGAGGAGACAATAGAGGGATGTTACTGGCAGAAGGGCTAGTAATTAACTACAGAAACATCCAGCATTTTTAATTTATTGACATAAGACTTTCAAATATCAATCTCCTTAATATCCCCAAATTAATATTAATATATAATTAATGAGATCTTAATTGATGAACTAAATTTGAGTTATCCTGATAAATCTTCAGGAAAAACAATGGAGGGTGGTTCCAAAGAAGAGATCAAGTAACTCTTTTAAATAATACTTTAGGAAGCAAGGGATGCATACATTTAATTAATTAAAGCTGTTGAGCCCATGAATATTACATCTCTTCAATTCTGTGAAGAATGCCTCCCATTTTATTCTTAAAGGAAGCTATCAGTACACCAAATCACTAGGGAAAACAACTTTTTAAACACCATATGATACTTAAAACAATGTTAATATGTAGGGGATGAGCTGCCAATATGGACAAGCCATACAGTTATCAATTTTATTTTTGTCATATTAACTTTTAATTCCCCTTTTAAAGTATGGCTAGGATAGGAACTAACTATAAATAGTTGGTCAATGTGCATGACATGTTCTCAAAAAATATCAGCTGCAATTTTATAATACTACCAATATTATTATCATTATTATAAAGTTTCTCATTGCATTTTGATTAATAAAAAGAAAGTTTATTTTCAGGACATAACCTCTTTGTTCACAAATATTTTATTCTCATAGCTTCTATTCTGAGAACTAGAAAACTAAAGGAGTGTTACTTTTACGCTTATAGAGAAAAAAGCCAAGAAACATCAAATTCATTTCTGATTTTCCATTCATTAGAAAGCTGAGGTCACAGAGCAATAAACTTTACCAAAATTTAAGAAAAAATGCACCCTACAGGAAGAAAAGAGGCGAAAGAAAGAATGCACTTGATGTCCAGAAACATCAGTGAGGAAAGATCTGCAAAACAGTGGACAATTGATGAAGACCATGTACAAACTTTAAGGATCACATAAAACTCCATATGCATCTACTGGAAGGCTATTTCTTAGTGAACTCCACTAGTACCTCACAGTGAAAGCAAGAAAAAAACTTGGGGCACCTGGTTGCCGCAGTCAGTTGATATTCTGACTTCAGCTCAAGTCATGATTTCACTGTTCATGAGTTTGAACCCCACGTGGGGCTTGGTGCAGTCAGTACAGAGCCCTCTTTGGATGCTCTGTCTCTCTCTTTCTCTGCCCTTCTCCCATTCATGCTTTCTCTCTCTCTCCCTCTCCCTCTCTCTCTCTCTCTCTCTTTCTCTCTTTCATAAATAAATAAATAAATAAATAAATAAATAAATAAATAAATGAAAATGCTTGAAGATCTTTGGTGAAGATCTGGGAAGGGGATCAGACCTATGGAAAGAATTGGAAATTCAGCCTTGATTATACTCTCTAATCTCTACCATGATATAAAAGCCATAATGTATAAGATGGCAGAAAAGAAGTGCTGCTGCCTTTAAGCAATTGGTAGTAATACCATAGGTAAGAAAATAAAACATGGAAGGGAATAAAATAAACAAACCAAATTGTTTATGGCCAAAGAGTTTGATTACATGCTGATACTGTAACTAAAACTAAAGAGCATGAGGCATGAGATAAGATAAGGTGAGGCCCCCAAGGGACGCAATGCACACCTAACATCAAGGATTAATCTGAACACTAGAGACTGGACTCCACCCAACCATAATTAAGCTAACAAACTTCAAATTACATGTAATAGCAAAATAAATTTGGGAATTACTCTTTCTGGGACACAATGTAAATAGAACACCTAAAACTCAGAAACACACAGACATTGCTCTACAAAGTCAACCTTGATACTAAATGTAAAAATTCCTCCACAGGAAACGAAGTCTCTGAGTACACTTCACTGAAGATAACCATAGCAACATCAACAAAAATCTCAAAATTGGCCAAACTTCTAATACTCAAATTAAACTCAAATACCCTCCCTGGTAGAAGAAGCAGCATGTCCCTTTTCAGGCAAGAAATATGTCAACCTAGTCACTAGTATGCTTAAAAATGTCTGGCACATAATAAAAACTTACAAGATGTAAAAAGCCAGCAAAAAACAAAACCAAACAAACAAAACAAAACAAAGATTACCATCAGAATTATATTTCATTTTAACACAGTTTTAGACCTATCTCACAAAAATTTTTACATAGCTATGATTAATATATGCAAGTGTTGAATCACTAAATTCTACACCTGAAGATAATATTATACTGTATGTTAAGTAACTGGAATTTAAATAAAAACTTGAAAGTGAAAACAAAGCAAAACTTGAAATTAAAATTAAAAAAGATTCTAGTTGTAAGATTTAATAGATGGAGGCAGAGGTGAGAGGAAAGAAAGAGACCAAGTTATGGAGCCAAGAAAGGCTTTATTGGGATTTGTGATTCCCGGGTGAGGTTCTGTGACTCCGGGAATGGGAGTCAGGAAAGTTGAGTCTGGTATGGGAGGGGTGAGGTATTTAATGGGTGAAAGACTTCCGGTTCAGTCCTGGGAGAGCAGACCACCAAATAAGGGCATTTCAGGGATAGGTTGCCTCCTTTGTCAGGGTGATGAGAAGCTGAAGCTTGATGATTGGCTGTTTTCAAACTGGCAGGGGACATTGCAGGTCTGCAGGTGAGGGGTGGGGGTCGTCAGTGCACGGTGTTTTTCTCCAACCCACAGCAAAATGGCCAATCAATCGCCATTTTAAGGTAATTCTTACACTAGTGGCAAAGACATGTCAGATAAAATGGATGATTGTAGCAGGGAGATCGAAACATATAAAAGTATCAAGTGCAAATCTTATAATTATGTAAAAAATAGAGCAAATATTCTAACATGGAAAACTGAAATCAGTAGAGGAAAAAAACAAACATACATTTTCCAAAATTAATGAGAGGTACTAAACAAGAAATACATAAAGATCAGAAAATACCAAGCAGCATAAATATTAAAAAAATAATCAAATAATGAAATAATGTTTTAACACACATACATACACACACACACACACACACACACACACACACACACACACACACCACTAAGGGGAACATATTCAAACTCCTAAAAACAAAAACAAAGGGAAAATCTTGAAGTCAGCCAGAAGAAGAGGAAGTATTTCATAGAAAGTAACAAAGATAAACATTCTAGGTGAATTCTTGTCAGAAACCTTAAAAGACAGATTTTAAAAAGTGACCTCTTTAAAGTACTGAAATAAACCACTTCTTAAAAAAACTGTCAATTAAGGTCTCAAAACTCAGGGAGGGGGCAGGAATCCTTCAAAACTGAAAAAACAAAACATTTCTCAGAAAACAAAAAAATTGAGATACTTTTGTTAGCACACTAAAAAAGTGAAAGAAAATTCTTCAGGTAGAAAGAATGTGACATCAGGTTGAAACTTAGCCCTAGGTTGGGAAATGAATAGTGCTCTAAATGAAAGACTGTAAGATTAAGTTAAAATTAGTTTTTTCTTATAGTTAATTGTTCTAAAGGCACTATGTAAAGAAAAATAGCATTTAAATGCTCTGTGTTTGTGGCACATGAAATGTTAAAAGGTGTGGCAGGAATAGCACAGATGTGCTTATACTGTTGTAAACTTTTCACTTTCACTTTCACTTTCACTACTGTGAAGAGTCATACTATTATCTGAAGGTAGACATATTATGTACAATCATATCTTAAAACAAGACATACATTTAAAAAAGATAAATAGATAAAAAAGAGAAAAACATTATATGACAATAGAAAAGGAAAAAATGTATTCTGAAAAAATGCTCAATTAAGAGAATGTAGAAAAGGAAAACAGACATAGAAAAGATGTAAAAAATAGAGAACAGCTACCAACATGGTAGAATATAATTCAACGATATCAATAATCACTTAAAATATGAATAGTGTAAATTCACCATTTTACCGACAGGGATTGATAGATTGAGTAAAAATGCAAGAATCAATTATGATCATGGAAACACTAACCAGAGAAAAGCTTGAGTGGCTATATTACTATCAGATAAAGTAACATTCAAAATAAGAAATCTTAATTTGAGGTTGAAAAGAGGCATTGTATAATGATATAGTGCTCAATTCTAAAAAACTATGATTGCATATGAACATATATAGAGATTAAAAATACACAAGGAAAGATCTAATGGTATAGAATGAACAAATGAATAAACCCACAATTATATTTGCAGATTTCAACCATATTCTCTCAGTAGCTGATAGAATATGTAGACAGACAATCATTACAAATATGGGAGATACAGACTAACAACCGACTAAACCTCAGGGAAGCTGAAAGAGCCCCTAACCATAGTAGAATAGACGCTTTTCTTAAGTGTCTTTAGTTACCAAGACAGACCAAACTTTTGTTTATAAAATAAATCTCAAACAAGTTCAAAGACTAAATTTATTCAAAGCATGTCCTTGAACCAAAGTGGAAATAAATTAAAAATTAATAACATAAAGAGATATGAAAAATCTGTGATTTAGAAATTATATACTATACTTTTTTTTCTCTCCATAATATTTTATTGTCAAACTGTTTTCCATACAACACCCAGTGCTCTTCCCCTTAAGTGCCCTCCACCATCACCACCACCTCTTTTCCCCCC
>NC_043702.1:103681560-103711174 GCF_006229205.1 Suricata suricatta
GTGCAATCGTGAATGGGACCAGTTTCTTAATTTCTCTTTCGGCTGCTTCATTTTTGGTGTATAGGAATGCAACTGATTTCTGTACATTGATTTTGTACCCTGTGACTTTACTGAATTCATTGATTATATACTATACTTCTAAATAATAAAGAAATATTATTAAAGGAAATTAAAAAGCACTTTATTTATTTATTTATTTTAATTTTTAAATGTTTTTTATTTATTTTTGATACAGAAGAGACAGAGCATGAGAGGGGGAGGGTCAGAGAGAGAAGGAGACACAGAATCTGAAACAGGCTCCAGGCTCTGAGCTAGCTGTCAGCACAGAGCCTGACGCGGGGCTCGAACCCACGAACGTGAGATCTGACCTGAGCCGAAGTCGGAGGCTTAACCAACTGAGCCACCCAGGCGCCCCTAAAAAGCACTTTAAACTGAATGAAAATAAAAACACAATATATCACATTTTCCAAGATGCTGCTAAAGGAGTGATTACAGAGAAAAATATACTGCTAAATATATACCTTAAAAAGAAGAGAGATCTTAACTCAATATGCAGTTTCCATTTTAAGGAAACAAGAAAAGGAAGAGAAAAATAAACCTAAATTAAGCAGAAGTTGAAAATAATGAAGAAAACAGCAGAAATCTGTTGTTATACAATGAAAAGCAGGAAGAATGACTATGCTTTGAAAACTACAAAAATTTAAAAAAAAATTCAAGACCTAACTCATCTCAAGTTCACATGCCAGAATACCTAACATTGTCAAGAAGTGCAGTCAATATACCATGGATTGATCTACAGATTCAGTGCAATTACTATAAAAAATTAACTGACTTCTCTGTAAAAATTGATGATGATTCTAAATTTTTAAAAAATGTTTTTTTTATTTATTTTTGAGAGACAGGGAGAGACAGCGCAAGCAGGGGAGGGTCAGAGAGAAAAGGATATACAGAATCTGAAGCAGGCTCCAGGCTCTGAGCTAGCTGTCAGCACAGAGCCTGTCGCGGGGTTCAAACCCACGAACCGTGAGATCATGACCTGAGTGGAAGCCGGACGCTTATCTAACTGAGCCACCCAGGCACCCCGATAAGATGATTCTTAAAGTTCATACAGAAATTCAAAGGACCCAGAACTAAAAAAATAATCCTGAAGAAAAATAACTAAATTGAAGGACTCATGCTTCCCAATCTGAAAAATTACTACAAAGCTACAGCAGTCCAGGCAGGTTAGTGCAGACATAACAACAGACATGCAGGGGCGCCTGAGTGCCTCAGTGGGTTGTGTCTGGCTTTTGCTCAGGTCATAATCTCATGGTTCATGGGTTTGAGCCCTTCATTGGACTCTCTGCTGTCAGCTCAGAGCCTGATTCTCTGTCTCCCTCTGTCTCTCTCCCTTCTCCACCTGCACTCTGCCTCTCTCTCTCTCAAATATAAATAAACGTTAAAAATTTAAAAAAAAGAATAGACATGTAAACCAATGGAATGAAATTGAAAATCCAGACAAATGCTTATATTAATGGCTAATTGATCTTTTTTAAAATTTTTTTAACTTTTTAAACAAATTTTTAAATGTAACTTATTATCAAGTTAGCTAACATACAGTGTGTACAATGTGCTCTTGGTTTTAGGGGTAGATTCCCATGGTCCACCACTTACATACAACACCCAGTGCTCATCCCAACAAGTGCCCTCCTCCATGCCCATCACCCATTTTCTTCCCTCTCTTGTCCTCCCCATGAATCCTGTTTGTTCTCTGTATTTAAGAGTCTCTTATGGTTTGCCCTCCTTCTTCTCTGTTTGTAACTATTTTATGGTTAATTGATTTTCAATGAGTCTGCCAGACAATCCAATAGTGGATGAAAGATTAGCTTCTAATGGATGGTACAAAGAAAATTGGATATCCATGTGAAAAGAAAGACATTGGACTTACCCTTCGTATCTCAAAATTAACTCAAAATATATCAATGATCTAAATGTAAGAGCTAAAACTATAAAATGCTAAGAAAAAAATGTGAGCATAATTTTCATGGTCCTGAAAAAATTCTTAAATGTGACTCAAAAAGCACAAGTAATAACAACAACAACCAAAATAGGTAAGTCAGACATCATTAACATTAAAACAGATTGTGCTTCAAGGGACACTATCTATAAAGTCAACATACAACTCACATAATGGTAGGAATATTTATAGTAGTATATCTGATAGGGGACTTGAATCTGGAATATTTATATAGCTATTACAACTCAGTAGTAAAAGCACAAACTGATTCATAATTAGCAAAAGATTGGAATAGACATTTTTCAGAAGATTACAAATGGCCAATGAGCACATGAAAAAAGGATTAACATCACTTGCTGTCAGAGATTTTGTATGCCTCAGGGATTTCATGACCATCTCACGGTGCCTGGATGGACCGTCTCAGAAAATCTGGTTCAGAGGTCAACACTAATGATGCCATACAGAAGAGAAAAGGTTAAGAAAGGGTCTGTTATGTACATAATGATGCTGTCTAGAACTTCAGGACCACTCTTTCAAACTGGCCCCAGAATAAGTTGAGAGAGCGAGAAAAAACATTTGATTTGTGGGTTTTATGGTGGGTAAGGAGCAGTGCCGTGTAAGAGGTCCCACACATATGTGAAGCTGGCAGGATATAAAACTCTCCCTGGACCAAACGACCGAGTGTCAGGCTTTCTCATCAGCTTGTTCAGATGCGAGAGAAGGGCAGAGGAAGGGGCTTAATAGCTGTCTGCAGTCAAATGTAAAACAAAAAATAAAAGGACTCAGATTTATAATTACAAGGCTAATGCAAATCAAAGCCATGCTGAAATAACTTTCACATCCACTAAGGTTTCTATAATCAAAACTAAAGATAATACAAGGGATGGTGAGGATATGGAGAAATTGGAGTGCTCTGAAAATGCTGCCAGAGATGTCAAATGGACCCACCACTGTGGAAAAGTCCTTCAGTTCCTTAATTAGACATAAAATTATTTTCTGGTCCACTGTTTCTGCTTCTAGGTATATAGTTAAGCAAAATGACAACACATAGATACATGAAAACTCAGACACAAATATACATTGTAACTTTGTTCATAATAACTAAAATTATGAAAGCCACTCAAACGCCCACCACCTGATGAATGGATACATAAAATATAGTACAGCCACAAGGTGGAATATTATTAGGCAGTAAACAAGGGGAAAGAAACTATAGATCCATGCTACAATATGGATGAACTTCGGAGCCATTGTGTCAAGGAAAGAAGCCAGTAACAATGGACCACCTATCGTGGAATTCCACTGATAGATAATGTCCCTAGTAGGCAAATTTATAGGGGCAGAAAGTAGAGCCATGTTCCTAGGACTAAGCAGGGGGGGGTTGGTTGAGGAATGACAGTTACAGAATGCAAGATTTCTTTCTGTGGTTATGAAAATGCTCAAAAATTGATTATGGTGATGGTGCACAACTCACAAAAAGCCATTGAATTATACACTTTCAGGGGGTGAATTGTGTGGTTTGTGTTATGTCTCAATGGAACTGCTAAATTTTTAAAACAGTAGTCTCTGGCTTTTAACTCACATATAACACAAAAATTAATTCAAAGTGGTTCATGACCTAAATGTAAAAATCTAAAACTTAAAACTTCCCTAGAAAAGAAACAGGAAAGTCTGTGACCTTGGACTAACCAAACTGTTGTTAGATACAACACCAAAAATGTGATCTGTAAAAGAATACGTTGGTCAATTAAACTTTCTTTCAATTAAAACTTTTGCTTAGAGAATATTCATTCATTGCTAGTGAAAACTGCAAGAGAGTCTAGCCATTTCTGAAAGATTTTGTTTGTGTTTTTATGAACATGTTTCTACCATATGACCCAGAAATCTCTCTTCTAGATTTCTACCCAACGGTAATGAAGTACTACTGTGTTTACATGAAAATCTGTATGTGAATGTTTATGGCAGCTTTATCCATAATACCAAATGGTGCAAATAGCCCAGATGTCTTTCAGCTCACGGATGCATAAACAGTCTGCGGCACAAGCATACATTAACATATCACTCTTATTACAAGGAACAAACCGTTGATTCATGCAATAAATTGGATGGCGCTTAAATGTTTTTTGTAAAGTGAAAGAAGCCAGACCTCAAAAGTTACATAGTGCATGATTCTGTCCTTGTTACATTCTGGAAACAGCGAGACTAGAGGGAAGAAAACAAGAAGTCAGTGGTTACAGGATTTCGGGGGTGGGGCAGGAAAAATCTGCCGAAGAATAGCTTGGGGGAATTCCTTGGTGAGATGGAAGTAATTTAGCGTGGAAAAATACTACAATACCCAATCCTTTTTTCTTATTATCTTTTTTTAAGTTTATTTATTGTGTGTGTGTGTGTGTGTGTGTGTGTGTGTGTGTGTGAGAGAGAGAGAGAGAGAGAGAGAGAGAGAGAGAGAGAGAGAACAAGCAGGGGAGGAGCAGAGAAAGGGAGAGGGACAGAAGATCGAAGCAAAGGGTCCCTATGCAGACAGCAGAGAGCGAATGCAGGGCTCGAACCCACAAACCATGAGAACCCACAAACCTGAGCCAAAGTCAGATGTTTAACTGACTCAGCCACCTAGGCAGCCAGTAGATACACAATTCTATTCATTTGTCTAAACCCCATAAATCTGTACGACACAAAAATTTAGCTTTGTGCAATTTTTTAAAAATCAACTAAGATGTGGAGGTATTTGACTCTTCAAAACGGTTAAGATCATGAAATGAAAGGCAAAAAAAAAAAAGAGAGAGAGAGAGAGAGATTCACCTGTCAACTGTCAGATTGGAGGTTATTGAGGAGACATGACAACTAATTCGATGTGGAATCCTGGATTGGATGCTAGAACTGAAAAGAAACGTTAATGGAAAATTAGTGGAAAAACTGGTGAAATCCAAATATACTCCACAGTTTAATTCATACAATTGTGTCACCATAAATTTCCTAGCTTAGATAAAGTTCCCTAGATTATGTAAGATATTAGCACAAGGGGAAACTACATAATGGCTATATAGGAATTGCAAATCTTCTCTGAGCCTAAAATTATCTCAAAAATTAAAAAAGAAAATATTAAAAAACAGTGTATGTGTTTAGGAATAAAGTGGGATAAAATTGATACATTTAATTCAATTTTAAATCAATAACAGAAATGCATTTGTTCCAATTATAATTAGCATAGATGTAGTGAGATTTCTTAGCCTGTGAATGAAAACTGTTAAATGAAGTGGCATTAGATCTATTAGGTCCCAGTGGACCTAGATTTCAAATTTACTTTGGTATCACAAATAATCCTTAATGACTTCTCTATTCTAAGTAGAGTCATGATGTTGTCACATTCTATAGTAACAGCATCATGGCCTTTTCTTAGATGATAGTCCCATCGGGAAATCTTTATAAGCTCACTCCTTCACAGGAAGCAGAAGACCGCCTGCTGAGAGCAAGGCCCTACAAAACCTCAGTATGGAGTTTGGGGCTATTCCTACAGGAAGACCGTACTGGGGCCTTGGATGGCTATGACGTAGGAGAAGAAGAACGATGATGCTAGATGGGCAGCGCAGGTCACTTGACTTAGACCTAATAAAGTACATGCATTCAGACAGGGGCTTGAAGTTATCAGATCACACCAAGTTTCAAAGTCTGTCATTTTGTTAGGGGCAGTGTGCTCCCCGAGCCACATGCTTGCCTGGCGAGTTATTCTCCTCAATCCCAGTGCACCGGTACTAGAGCAGAAATTCCTGCCTGGCCAGCATCAGCTCTCATCTGAGGGTGCTAAAATATCAGCCTAGAATTTTATTTTTTATACAAATAAAACAGATCCAGATTCTGAGACTAACCTAACCCACTTTCAGTAGCTGAAAAGTTCAACAAGAATCCAAATTTAATAATAAGAATTTACTATTTTTGTGAATGCAATTTTCTGATTTAAAAGTGGTAACGGTGATTTGCACGCCACTAACGAGGAGCTACAAAGCAGGGTCTCAAAGGGATGTTCCTTCAGTCCCGGGACATGACTGATGTGTATTTAGCAGAAAACCATTCATTCAAACTGGAGCTTTTAGTAGTTGAAGGAGCTAAGCTAAATAATTTATGTTATTCTTTATAGCCTTTTAATATAATGACTTTTCTTTGTCAACATTTATTTTTTACAGCACTTTAGAAATAAAAACCCTCCGTTCCAATTTCCCTATTTCTCACTTAGTGGAGTCTGAATAAAAGAAGTCTTGCTGTGTCATATTCTTTCCAGTGCAATCTTAAAAAGCATTTACAGTAAGCCACAGTGTGGTGACATAACGTATAGCCACTATTTCTATAACAAATACTAGTATATCTAGAAGTTTCAATTTCATGCCAATCTGTAAGCATCTCTGTTCCATTCTGAGTATGCCTATTCCAATTTTGCAGGTAAGGAAGCTGCCATTTGCTTTTTTCTAAAAGGATATAGTGGATAATTGGTAGCAACACCTTGTATACAAGCCCAAAGCCTTTCTCACTATTTTTATATTCTTGGGCAAAGTCACTTAAATAGTATGATTGGCTCATCTCTATGGTTTTCGTTTTCAAGTCTCTACAAAGTAATATGCTGGAATTCAGTTCCACTGCAGCCATGCCTCCTGCATCGGTCCCGCACTTTAATGGGTTCTGCAGGCGACTTTCCTTTTGTACTGAGCATCTTTTATGTAGTTGGCCAGGGATAAGAAACAACACAACAGCCAACTCAGACCTATGTCTTTAGGGATGACATATTTCCAGATACATCACAAACAGGAAAAAGTCCAACTTTCAGTTGGTAATATCTCATTAATTAAGCGAAAGACAGTACATCTGATTTATTGGGGTTTCTTTCCCTGGCAGAACAGAAATGAATGTGTTCTTGTCTGGGGTTGTATTTTCTGCTGAATGGCCTGATGGATATATTACTCTGGATCACCTGAACTGAAGGGTTCTTTTTAAAATAAATGATTAAAAAAAAATAAAAGAGCAGCAGTGCTAATGCCACAATAAAACTGACAAGTTGAAACTGAAATGTCAGAAATACAAAAAACAGGAATTCTCATAGCAATATCAACCCACCATGTAGCCCACAATGTCTAAACTATAGGGGACTTACTGACCTAAGTAGCAAGCTAAAAACACCCTCTGTGAAGCTGAGAATACAAAATTCCAATCCAATTTTCATGCCATCACAAGCATGTCTTGATAAAATGTTTGTATTATCTGTATGTTATTATCAGTGCTTCCATTAGCATTTATGATAAAAAGGAAATCTGTTTTAGCATTGGAAAAGCAGGAACATGAATCTAGGCTTTCCTCCGTTTGTAACTCTTGGCTTTGATTGTGTTCATTCATCTGTTTGTCCCTCAGTTTTCTTATCTCTAAAGTGATATTTATTTATCTTAAAGTGATAAATATTTCTGGGTTGTAGAGTAAGGAAAAGACTTAGGATATAGGGTGAGCTCTGGATTAATGTTAATTTCATTCTCATAGGAAAGAATTCTCAAGTTCAGACACGATTATATGACACAATACAAAGCAAGACAGTCAGACATAGATGGCCATTATGCTCACTCAGAGGGCTTCTCACTATTCATTAGATGATTGAACTGATGTTCCAATTTCTTAATGTCTTTTAAATCATTTGTGAAAATTTTAGGCTGGCAAAATTTGACATATGCAATAATTTGGGAAGGATGGTAAAAGAATGTAATAAAAGTTCTAAAATGGCATAATCAAAAGTCACCTAATGACTGATAATAATTAAAATAGACCTGCCAACTGAACCTCTATGTGGCAGCAAAGAAGGAGGGAGGCAGGAAGGCAATGAGATGAGGCTGTTGAGCAAGATACCTTGAGGCATTTCATTAAGAAGAACAGCAATTCACGTTTTCCTCTCTGGGCCTTGCTGACTTCGTCTGCACAGAGGGAAGGGTTTGGTTAGAATGCCTATGGAAGGTATTCAACTCTGGCATCTACCGCTTATTCTATTATGAAAAGGATGAATTTATTTTAATGTATAAATAACTCAACTCTAGGGGTTTTTCATCTCATTCATGTTTCTCCTATCCTTTACCTCTTCTGTCCCCTCATCCTCCCCTCCTTTTCTTCCACTTTCTCCTCCTCCTCTTTATCTTCTTTAGGATTAATAGAAAACCCCCCATCATTTTCTATTAATCATCTGACGGGATTGATAACACAGCGTTATGAATACTCTTTTATTTCTTCTTTTACACTATTTTGATTATTTCTCTAGTTAATATCATTCTACTCCTGCTGAAACAAAGATATGCCTATCTAGCAACACGTGCCTTATTCAGCTCTGAACTACCTCCTGTCTACGCTATAATAATTTTGCCACAGGTGCATGCTGACGGTCTGTTTTCTCATTGCCATATTTGGTTTGCCCCTTGAATCTCACCTTTTCAACTACGAAATCCTTTTAGGATCTGTGAACTTTTCCTTGTCACATTTATATTTGTAGCACACCTTATTACTTTATTTATTCATGTGTCACCTTCTTGCTAAAAGGGTTTGAGGCAGAATAAAATAAAAATCATAAATAATAAAGCTATAAAATAGGCATAGAATTTTCTAAAAATCAGAAATTGGAAGGAAGAAAGAAAATATGTTTGCTACAACGTATTTAGTTAACTGGGTGCTCCCTGGCAGTCAAGTCATTATGGGCTATGCGATGTTAAATTTTATTTCCTCATCAAGGTGAAGAAGCCTGCTAATTTCAGAAAGACTCCATTTTACTCTGGGGATATACTGAATCGAAATCTGTCATGTGGCAGTTGGTACAGGGGACATTGGAGATCATAATAATGCAATTGATAAGATTGTCTTAGAGCAGATACAGAATTTTTCTATTTTTAAAAAATAATTTAAAATGTTTTAATTAAGTTTTGAGAGATAAAGAGAGAGCACAATCTGGGGAGAAGCAGAGAGAGAGGGAGACGCAGAATCTGAAGCAGGCTCCAGACTCTGAGCTGTCAGCACAGAGACCGACGCAGGGCTCGAATTTGTGAACCACAAGATCATGACCTTCACCAAAGTCAGACGCACAGCCAACTGAGCCATCCAGGTGCGCCCAGAATTTTTTACTTTAATAATTTATTTTTTTAAGATAGCCTGCTGTCATCTCATAATAGATTCATTGAAGCCAACCCTACAAGTAGCAAAATGTTTTCTCCATATTTTATACCTTTTTGTGTCTAAAAATGTTCACCAAAATAGTCCAGCCACATTTTTATTTTTTTCTTTTATAGTTTATTGTCAAGTTGGTTTCCATGTAACACCCAGTGCTCATCCCCACAAGTGCCCTCCTCCATGCCCATCACCTCTTTTCCCATTTCCCCCTCCCCTATCAGCCCTCAGTTTGTTCTCAGTATTTAAGTGTCTCTTATGGTTTGCTTCCTTCCCTCTCCTTACTATTTTTCCTGTCCCCCTCTTTGGTCCTCTGTTAAGTTTCTCCTGTTCCACATATGAGTGAAAACATATGGTATCTGTCCTTCTCTGCCTGACTTATTTCACTTAGCATGACACCCTCAAGGCCTATCCACGTTGCTACAAAAGGCCAGATTTCATTCTTTCTCATTGCCATGTAGCATTCTATTGTATATATAAACCATATCTTCTGGATCCATTTGTCAGTTGATGGTCATTTAGGCTTTTTCCATGATTTGGCTATTGTTGAAAGTGCTGCTATGAACATTCACATTTTTAAATAAAATCATGAAAATGATCTATCTGCCTCAACCCACCCTTCAGTTTCATTCCCCAGACGTGATTGTTTAAATGAACTGCTTTGTCTGTTACTACCATATCTCCAAATAACATGCTTCTACTTCAGTGTCATGGTTTATTGTTAATACAATCAGTCCTGGCTGCATGTTATAAGGAAGGGAGAGTCAGTGTTATAATGTACAAGCACATACACACATGCACTTCCACACTTCCCCCCTCCAGCCCTAGTGTATAGTTTATCTCTAATCCGAATGAAACAATTGAGTTTATAGAAATATAACTAAAACCTAATTGTCACTGAAGAATCAAAAAGTTTATTACAATGACATTTCCTAGTGGATAACCTCCATGGTGACAGTGGCTTTTGTTATTCTTTTGATAGTTGTTCATCATATATGTCCAGAGTCTAAATAGTTTCTGATCCCTAGGCAGTGTTCAAGAGAGAACTGCTGAGGGGCGCCTGGGTGGCTCTGTCAGTTGGGTGTCTGACTTCGGCTCAGGTCATGTCTCGTGGTTCAAGGGTTTGAGCCCCGCGTCGAGCTCTGTGCTGATAGCTTAGAGCCTGGAACCTGCTTCAGATTCTGTGTCTCCCTCTCTCTCTCTGCCCCTCCCCTGACCACACTGTCTCTGTCTCTCAAAAATTAATAAAAATGTTTAAGAAATTTTAAAACAGAAAGAACTGCTGAATACATAAATTTTCTCTTAAAGTGCCTCTGTTGCATTTTTTAAAACATTTTTAAAATTTTTATTTAAATCCTAGTTAGTTCACAAATAGCATGACCTTGGTTTCAAGAGTAGAATTTAGTCACTTACAAATAACACCCAGTGTTCAATGCTTCCTTCTTAAATTAATAACTGCATCCTGGGTTGTTTTTTTTTTTGAGATTTGTCATTGATATATCTTTATGTATTTCTTTTTCCAAGAGCACCTTTTGATTATTTTCTTGTTGAAGTTCTGTTTGCCTAGAAATATCACACTAAGACATCTTTATCTAATCTTGATCTGCAGACTGAACTACCCATTTTGAAGCTTGTCTTATTAACAAGTTATATAATAAGTATAATCGGCATTTATTTTTTAAAAGTTTTATAAGAAAACATTTAAAAACTTGTGAAAGTGACAGCCACACATGGGAAGCAAATAAAGTACTAATTTTTTTCATTCACTTTCGTACAAACTATATTAATTTAGTCTGTTCATTAAATAGACATTAGGCTCACTAACCACATATCAGATGCTGTGCTCACATTGAGTGTCAAAGACACACTCCTCAACATGTTTGCAGACAGGTAAGTGAGCTGTGTAACAAGTCAGGCACTTGTACTCAGAACATGACCAGAGGGTAGAGTACGTGCCGAGAGGAGAGAAAAAGAAAGGACTACATGATAGAAGACAATCTTGGGGAGTGTTCACAGGATTTGTGAACTTTGATCAAGTTCATAAAGGGTAAATGAGCAACTAGGAAAAGAAGAAACAGAATCAAAGCATGGACTCCTGCAATTTGCAAGTTATGCCACAGAATAAAAATGCAAAGTCTAAAATGCTTGCAGCATAGACTTATCAGGCAGAGAGACCAGATAATAAAGGACCTCTCAGGCCAGGTAACAGTGTATGGCTTATGATAATAGTTAAGGAGAAGATTTGAATTTAGGGAAGATCATTTTGACAACTGAATGTAGCATGTGTTAGAGGTGGAAACTAAATACAGAGAGACCACTGAGGGAGCAGTTGCATTAGGATGAAAGAGCATGTTGAAGCCCTGAACTTAGAAATTGTCAGTCGGGTCTACAGTAGTGGGTAGAACTGAGATTTAAGTAGGAAGCTGAAAGCAAAGGATTTATAGCTGAGAAGAGATAAGTTCAAAACTCATACATTTATTGATGCTGCTCTTGATACTGGAACTGAAAAGTTCTTAGCCAAGTCAATAGTGTTTTGGGAAAGTTAGACATGGTTTATCACAAGAAATTGTCATCTCTAATATTTTTAAAATTTTTTAATGTTTATATATTTTTGAGAGAGAGACAGAATGTGACCAGGGGAGGAGCAGAGAGATAGAGAGGGAGACACAGAATCTGAAGCAGGCTCCAGGCTCTGAGCTGTCAGCATAGAGCCCAATACTGGACTTGAACCCATGAACCATGAGATCATGACCTGAGCCGAAGTCAGATGCTTAACCGACTGAGCCACCCAGGTGCCCCTGTCATATCTAATTTTTAATGTTGGTGAATAAATACAGTATTCATGACCTAGCTCATGGAGCACCCCTTGACTTCACAAAGATTAATTCTGGTCAAAAAGGAAAAGCATATTACAATTGAAACCATTCAGAACATTGTCATTAGAGGCAGATCAGAAATAAAATACCAATTCATAGGAGAGAGAGGTCAGTGAAGATCAGGCATAATAGCATTTTAGACATTTCACTTACTTTAACTTTTCAAACATGTCAAACCAACTAGGTTTTCGAAACCAAGGTTAAAATAGAAAGTGATCATTAATGTTTCTTTAACAATAATAATTGGTACCTAGTGCCAATTGGTATTCTAGTAGAAAACAGTAAACTCATCTTTCTAATGTATTATTTAAAACAAAGTGAATAGACTATGACTAAATAAGTTAAAAGAATCAAAAGTGAAAAAGAAAAGTTAGTCTACATTTATCTTTTAAAGGGTTTGTTGCTTCTTATAGTTTTTCTTTAAGCTTATTTTTTTTGAGAGAGCAAGCACAAGTGTAGGAGGGGCAGAGAGAGAGGGAGACATAGAATCTGAAACAGGCTCCAGGCTCTGAGCTGTCAGCACAAAGCCTGACACAGAGCTGGAACTCTAGGACCAGGAGATCATGACCTGAGCCCAAGTCGGCTGCTTAACCAACTGAGCCACACAGGTAATCCATAATTTACATCTACTTTGCAATGTCTTTCATTGTTTTGAGCATAAGACCACACAAAACTTACATCATTTCCATGAATATTTACTGTGTAGTCATGAAATGCTGACATAGAGGTCCCTATGGCTAACCTAAGTCTCCCTGGTAGAGAATACGACTTCATTTCTAGAAAATCTCCTTACTTCCATGCCATTCATGTGCTCCTTTGGGCTTTTCCTCAAAACAAAATAAAAAGAAGAAGAAAAGATAGCAATATGATACAATATATGTGTGTGGGTGTTTATTCTGATCTAGATGAAACGTAAAATTCTTTTTACCCACAAAATTAAGGCCACAGTAAGTCTCACATAAATTAGTTTCATCAAGGAAAATAGTTATTAACCAATAAAATCCCTGCATATATATTTCAACTAAAAGTAGTTAAGTGAGGGAAGGGAAATTATCTGAAAGAAGCGGTAGGGAGTAGCAAACAGGAGCCTGTGAAAGTAGGTTACATGCTCCACTCAGGGCAGCTTTTCATTCCTATTATTCAGACTATTAATATTAATGGATTCTGGGAGAGAAAGTTAGGGACCTAGTCTTCCATCTTGCTGTGCAGAAACTGAATATTGCATGATACCGAATAAATGGAGTGTTACTGATGCCATTTTGTCTCAAATGAAGCTAAGCCAGGGAGCAATCCCTTATCCTCACTCTCCCTTTTAGGTTGGAGTTCAGGCAAAAAGTAGCTTAAAACAATAAATAAATACAGTCTTAGCTTGCACAAGCTGATAGGCCTGAATTAAACTAGGGTTCTGGGAATGAGCCTGTCCTGGTCCCTACCCAAAGCAAGGCTGCATCCCTCCGGCTCGACAAAGTGCAGACTTGTCCACTGGCAATAAAATAGAACATGATTTAAGAGTAAGGAGACTTATTACCAATTTTTTTCCCCACCACAAAGGTGTTTGCCCTCCATGTCCAAGGAAAATTAATCATGGAATTAAAATGGACTGGCTGCCTTCATTAGCTGTAAAGTTCCCATTTTTCATTAAGTGCTGGGAGGCTGAGTGATTTCATAAAAAGGTTTTTAGAGCATGAGGCACAAGATATTAAAGGTAATAAAGATAGCCAACTCCACCATGCAGGAGGGGACATTACGCTAAGGGATGCAAATTCATTGCATTTATGGCTGTGTAGTTTAGACTTCAGGGAGGCTCACACATTCCCTAGCTCTGGGTATTTTCTATTAATGACACATCTCATTCAGAATTTTGAAGAGGAATTGAAATTGGTATGTTTTGGGTAAGAGGATGATATCTGCTGCATTTCCATGCACGTGCTCATGAAGAAAACCTTTCATGTGGTGACTCAAAACCACTTGGAAAAATAGAAAAAAAATGAGCTGTTTCTTTTTCAGTACTGCCAAAATGAATCTGATCATGAGTGTTTGAAACAAAAAAATTCTACAGATTACTACTGATATTTATAGAGACATGGTGGGCTCAAGTAGAGCTTGGAATGAGTGAAAAATGTACACACGTATTTCCTTGGTAGACAGTTTCTCTGTGGTTTAGATGTCTTAAACCTTGTTAAGAACACTCGTTGCCTGTCTTTTGCATTAAAAACGCCACGGTAAGATCATTTGCACCATGCAAAGTGATTTCCAAACTACTTCCAGGAAATGTCAGTGTAATATGTTTGGTCTTTTAAAAATTACAGTGGGTATCATTTCAAATACAAGTACATTAATTTGGATGACAGGGTGAAGACAGGTGGAGGGATTTAACAAAGAAGAATTATATGTTATATTTATTCTGAGTTTCTTAGCAGAATTTTCAAGTGACGTTTAATAATCTTACCTTACTTTAGTGGTCAAGAGAAAAATAAAATAATAGAAGAAAAACACATTGCTCTATTCCCAAGTGACATGAATTAGAACAGCCCTTTCAGAGCCAAGTACATAGTATGGTTTCGGTAGATCTATGACCTGCTTTTATAAAGTTTCCAGATGGAATAATTCTCCAGATATGTTGGTCTTCTCTTTAGTTATTTTAAACTAATTATAGAAAGTTATGAAGAATGAAATATTAAAACTTACCATGTTAGTGCATTACAAGTCAATACCTAGAGCCTTAATAAATATTTGAAGTGCTCTTAAGAAGACGATCCAGTCTAGAAGGAGGATATAGCTAGTTATCTTATATGCTGGACACCAGTTCGCGTTGAAAATATTGCAAGGTGATGTCAGCACACTAAAGATAGTAGGTTTAGCATCTTCCTGATGCTCCTAAAGTGGGTATAATTCTCAATTTTCAAATGACAAAGCAAAGCTCCCCAATATAGAGTTACCGGCTTAAGGAACCCTAGCTAGCAATCAGTAGAGGTAGGATTGAAACGGGAGTCTGCCTAACCCAGACCTGAGGTCTCCTCACACCACCAGAGCAACCCCCGTGGTATCTCAACCTTATGCTACTGGTCTGTTCCCACAAAACAAGAAGACACTTAATGAGGGGCTATGGGAGTACAGGGCAGCGGCATGCTGTCAACTGTTATCCTCCGTGAAATAGGTCGATTACCTTCCTTTCTGAAGAATGAAAGGTACTGACAAGAAAAAAGAGGCCTTATTTATAAGTCTTACTCTCAGCCAAACATTGATTTTTTTTAAATTTTCTTTTCCTTTTCTGAAAAAAAAAAAGCCTACTTCTGGACATGTTTAAGCATGAAAGGAACTTGATAAAAATTGATGGCAATCAAAAGCTGAATTTGATGAGGGAGTCGGTGGTTAAGGTTATTATGATCGTGAATATCACACAGAAAAGGCATATTTCATCCTCAAATAAGTACAGTCACTCCAGGGATAAACGCAATAGAACATCGAACCTTGGTAACATCCCAGACAGCTCAAGACTGCCGTCTTGTTTGTGCTTCAGAACAATGCTTCCCGTTGACGTTTGGAAGTTGTATACCTTTACCTCTTCCTGCTTGCGAAATTGGACAATATTAAAAGTAACTATACATATTTATGACACCTTGTTGAGGATAGAATTCACGTACAATAACATATTCCCATGTAAAAGACACATAGTACTTTGTCGTTTTTAGTACATCCACAGAGCTCCATCTGTGTTTAAAACATTTTTGTCACCCTCACGGCCACATTCTCAGTCCTTGGCAAACATTAATCTGTTTCATTTCTCTGTATATTCCTGCTCTTTTTTATTTTTTTAACTTTTTTAATGTTTGTTTATTTTTGAGAGAGAGAGAGAGACAGAGCATGAACAGGTGAGGACCATAGAGAGAGGGAGACACAGAATCTGAAGCAGGCTGTAGGCTCTGAGCTGTCAGCACAGAACCTGATGTGGGGCTTGAACTCACAAACCAGGAGATCATGACCTGAGCACAAGTCAGAAGTTTAACTGACGGAGCCACCAAGGCACCCCTAGATTTTTTACTTACATGGAATCACAGAATATGTGGCCTTTTGTAACTGATTTTTTTCACTTAGCATAATGTTCCTAAGGTACATCCACGTTGTAGCATGCAACAATACTTCATTTCTTTTTCTTGATGAATAATAGTCCATCATATGGACATAACCATATTTTGTTTATCCATTCTGTGGTTGATGAACAGTTAGCTTGTTTCTACCTTTTGGCTATGAGCATTTATGTTTAAGTTTTTGTGTAGACATGTTTTCACTTTTCTTGGATATGCATCTAGGAGTAGAATTCTAAGATCACATGACAACTTTATGTTTTATCATTTTAGTGAAGTAGCAAAGTATTTTTCAAGTGGATGTCCCATTTTACATTCCCACCAGCAGATCTAAGAGCCCCAATTTATCCACATCCTTAACAACAGTTGTTTTTTTTTTTGTTTTTATCTTAGCCATCCTTGTGTGTGTGAAGTGGTATGTATCTCTTTGAAGTTTTGATTAGTGTTTCCCTAATGACATGTTCAGCATCTTTTCAAGAACTTATTTGCTATTTGTGTATCTTCTTTGTAGACATACCTATTCAAATAATTAACACATTCACTTTTTTTAAGTTTATTTATTTATTTTGAAAGAGAGAGAGAGACGGGGCTATTGGGGGGGCAGAGAAAGAAGGAAAGAGAGAGAATCTCAGACAGGCTCTCCATTGTTAGCAGCACAGAGCCCAGTGCAGGGCTCAAATCCATGAACTGCAAAATCATGACTTGAGCTGAAATCAGGAGTTGGACACTTAGCCGACTAAGCCACCCAGTGCCCCTACTTAGCACATACTAATGGAGTTGTTTTTATCTTATTCAGTTGTAAGAGAATATATGTACTTTAGATATAAGTTCCTATCTAATATAATGCTTGTATTTAATTTATTTGGTATGTTGAATTTTCACTTTATTTCTGGTATTATTTGCAGCATCAACCTTTTTAATTTCACATAGTCCTATTTCTCTATTTTTTATTTTATCCCTTATGCTTTTGGATCACATCAAGCCCAACACCTTGAAGACTTACATCTATGTGTTATTCTTTGAGTTCTATATGTTTAGTTTTTACATTTAGGTCTATGATCATTGAGTTAATTTTTGTTTATGATGTGACATAAGGGTCCAAATTTACTGTTTTGCATCTGGATGTCCAATTGTCCCAGGACCATCTGTGAAAACAACTGTTCATTCCTTGTTGAATTGACTTTGCATCTCTACTGAAAATCTATTGAACATAAACTGACTAAAACATATGATTTGTCAAAGAGTTGGGGAAGTCAAAGCTGTCTGAGCTAAACAGAAGTCCACATAGTTAATGTGGACTATTTTTCAAACACATTTACATAGTATAAAAATTATGGAAGTATCACTTTTAAGTGAAATATCAGAATTATTAAACTGAATTTTTCACTACCAACATATTAATCATTCAGTGATACAATGAATATATGATATGAGTATCCCATTGATTTTACTTGTTTTTTAACTAAGGGGCAGGAACAAAACTAAATTACCTTAGTGTCCAACAGGTGGGTGTTAAAATTGTTGATTGAGACCTTTTCTCTGCTCCACATGTAAGCATGCAGTGTTATAAATTCCCCTCTTAACACTGCTTTAGCTGTCTCACAGGTTTTAGTATTTGTATTTTCATTGTCATTTTGTTCAGTGTATTGTTTTCAACTCATAAATTATCCAGGAGTGCGTTTTTTAATTCCAACACATTTCATATTTTTACTCTTAACTTTCTGTTTTAGTTTCTAGCTTGAGCCACTCTTGTAAGAGCAAACATTCTGTATGGTATCAATTCTTATGACCCAAGAAAAATTGTCTATATTGGTCTACATTCCATGGATACTTGAAAATTATGGCTAGTACACCGTTGTTGGGTAAAGTCTTCTAGTAGGCTTGATTCTATACGGTTTTTTGATGGGATTTTGAGTTCTTCTGTTTCCTTGCTGATTTACTCTCTAATTGTTTTATCAATTGTTGAGAGAAGGATATTGGTCTCCAACTATTATTTGTCTATTTCTCTTTCAGATCTATCAATTTTTCTTTTTTGCATATTTTGCAGTTCTTTTTGTTGGTACACACCCATTTGGAATTGCTTTATCTTTTTGCTGGTTTGAATATTTTATCATCGTGTAATATTTTTCTCTGTCTCTGGCATTTTTCTTAGCTGACGTCTTTTTGACCTATTATTAATATTGCTGCCTCTTTTTTTTATTAATATTTGCATTACATACTGTTTCCACATCATTTTTTTCAACTTTCCTACAATTTTATAGTTGAATTGAATATTTAGTAGAGTGCATATAATAGGGTCAGGTTTTTATTCACCTCTGTCTATATCTTTCAACTGTTCTTTGAATCCCTTTAAATTTAATATAACTATTGATATGTTAAGACTTTACTTTGTCATTTTATATTTTTCCATTTACTTCTTGTTCTCTCTGTTTTCTGTTCCTCTTTTCCTTTATCTATCCACCTGTGGATTACTTGAACAGGTTTTGAATTCTGTTTGGATTTAGTATATTGTTTTGAGTGGATCTCACTGCATACTTTTTTAGTGGATTCTCTAGATATTATTGTCACAGCGCACTGGTGCCAATATTTTACAAGTTCATGTGAAATTACAAACCTTAACTCCATTTCTATCCTTTTACCCTTCTCCATTACACTTGTCTCACATATCTCTTGTACATGTTGAATTTTTTTTACTCTATCAAACATAATTTAGAAACTGAGGAGAAGAAAAATATATATCACTTATGGTTTTACGCTTTCCATTGTTTTTCTTCCTTCCTGATATTTCAAGATCCTTTCATTATTTTTCTTCTTTTTGATAAATTCCTATAGCTATTTTTAAAAGATGGATCTGCTGGCCACATATCTTTTAGTTTCCCTTTATTTGAGAAGGAATCGATTTCCTATATTTTTCCCCCTGGATTCAAAATTTTGTACTGATAGTTTTTTTTACTTCAGCAACTGAAAACGTTTATGTCATTTCTTAGTGGGTGGCCTCTATAGTTTGGGATAAGAAATCCACTGTTACTCAAATTGTTTTTTTTTTCTTTGTAGGAAATGTTCTGTTTCTCTTCACTGCTTTCAAGACTTTTGTTCTTTGTCTTTAGTTTTCAAGAGTTTAACTACGGTATGTTGGTATGTTTCAATGTGGATTGTTCTGCATTTACTCATTTTTGGAATTTTCCCAGCTAACTGAACATGTAGTTTTATGTTTCTTTCTCATATTTATAAAGTTTTCAATGACTACTTATCTGAGCCCTTTTTCTTTAGCCTGACATCTCTCTCTTCTTATGAACTTTAGTAACAGAAATTTTAAGCTTTTATTATAATCCCATAGATCCCTGATATTCTTCTTTTTTAAAAAGTCTATTTTCTCTCTGTTATTCAGAAAGGATAATTTTCATTGTTCTATCTTCCAGTTCACTAAATCTTTTCTCTCTTCCCTCCGCTCTGCTGTTGAAACTATTGAATGAGTTTTATATTCTACTTATAGTATTTTATAATTCCATAGCCACTATTCTATTTTTTCTATCTTCCATTTCTTCACTGAGATTCCATTTACTGTTTCTAGAATATTAATAATTGTTTTATAAAGCATTTTTATTACAACTGATTTAACATTTTTATTGGATAATTTTAACATGTTTGTCATTTCATTGTTGGCATCAATTGACTGTCTTCTCATTCAAGATGAAGGTGATATTTTCCAGGCTGTTATATGATTAATGAAACCTGAACATCTTGGGCATTATCCTGTGCGATTCTGGATCTTCTTTAACCTTCTGTTTCAACTAGCTCCAACACTGGCCTCACAGAGGAAAAGAAGGTGTCATCTCATTACTGCCAGGTAGAGATAGAAATCTAGCCTCCTTACCCTCCATTAACATGTGAAAGAGGTTCCTGTTATTGCTGGCCAATATTGTGATTCCATCCCTCCCCCCAGCCTTTGTGCATCTGCTGTTACATCTCAGCCCAAGAGGAGTAGGAATGCCATTACTTTATTACTTTACACATAATTCCCTCTGAAGAGGCTGGTGAGTTCATTACCACTGGGGATTGATAGAAGTCCTCACTTACCAGTCAGACTTCTCTGACACCATCCTAGTGGGATGGTGGAAGGTCACCTTATTGCTTCTGATGGTTGGGAAGTCCAGTCTTCCCAGGTAGGCTCCACTGACAGGGAAGTAGGGACAAGTCCTCATTACTGCCCAGTGGGGATAAATGTCCCAGCTCCCCACTTGGTTTCTCTGACACCACCCCAACAGGGATGTTGGGATTCCTCATTATAAGCCTGTGAGGGTGGAAGTCAAGACTTCTCAGCAGGTAAGGCTATGTGTAGAGATGGAACATCCAATTTTTTCAGTGGTATTTGGCTGGAGTAAAGCCAATATTTTCAAAATGTTTTCTGTCTTGCTAGGTTGTTTTTTTCAGACAGAGCTAGCTTTTGTTGTGACTTTCTTTTCTTGTCTATATTCATTGTCATCTTTGGTTGCTAACTTTTTCAGTTCCCAATCTGAGATACTTAATTAAAAAGATATGAACTGACCATTATGTTTCATCCTTTGGTCTCAAAGGTCTCTACATAGTCTTACTATTTTTTCCACCATTCAAAATCTTTTTATGTTGTTTTCAATGGAATGTTCAAGACTTTTAGTTGTACTTAGCAGGAAAAATAGAGAAAAGCATGTCTACTCCATCTTTCCAGAAGCAGACATGATCCCTTAATACATTTTTTCTGGGATAAACCATTAGTTTAGTAAGTTAAAAACTTACTATTGGATTAATTCATTTTTATTCATTTTCTTTTTTGTTGGTAGATTAGTTGTTTGAAACTTTGAAAGGAGAGCTCTGCATTTTGATTCAAGTTTAATTATGCCTTTTAGATGAGTGAGTGTGGCAAAATTTTAGAATACTGGACTGAATTTTAGAGATAGAGTCTAACCTTAAAGTTAATTGCTTGGGAAGGGTTAAAAAAAGAGAGTTGGGTGTGTTTTAGTATCATCTAGGAATGTGTAAGGGTATGTACAGAGACCCCAAGTTCCCCCATGTGTGTGTGCCATCTGAATAAAATCTCCAAAAATGCTTTATTTGATTTGATTACTTATTCATTGCCTGACAATTCTAAGACATCGAGAAAAAAAAAGTTGGCCCAGTTTGCCCAACCCAAACCATGAGGGAAGGAATTCTTTCTTGTTCACCAAGGCAATTCTAGGATCTGACACTGTCCCTGATACTTCATAAACATCAATTAAAAATGGTGTATGAATAAATAAAATGGTTGTCGTCATTATTCCTCAAACACAAACATATAATCTTCTGACCTTACATTACAGAATGTTGCTTATCTGTCTCCTTTAAAGTTGGATTGAAGCCACCAAAGCTTGTGTTGGAAGAATATGTAGCTATGGTTAATATTCAGTGGCATATTGTACCAGTATTTTGTTGTTGCTATTGTTAATCATTCAAGCAAAGAACAAAAACTAAGGCTTGTAGGATCAGCAAAAGACCTCATGTTGTAGGATGCCTGGATAAAGGGCTAAGAGAGCAGAGTTAGGCAGGTACACTGTTGAAGGATAATGGAACAAATGTCATATAGCAATTATTGAGTTGTGGGTCTTATGTACTCACATTCATTCTGTCCCAGTTTGGTAATATCAGGGTAATTTTCCATTCTTTTTAATGGATTGTGAATTATTCGAGGACATGTTGATATGCTTTAAATCAGAGGATCACCTTTGGAAGTGAGGAAGAACAAAAGCTGTCAGACAATGTTCCATTTTATGGAGTGAGCTTCTGGAGCATCCCTTGTGTATTTATGCTAAAATCTTCAGTTTTTGATTACTTTGTAGGTGCTCAATAAATAGTTATTGACTAAATGATAAGATTTGCTATTAAGATATCATGTTTAATTCTCCCTTTCAATAACTGAAGAACTTGAAAGCAAAACAGATTGTTTTAACTCATCCCAGATTGCAAAACAAAAATCTAGTTTTGTAATTTTTAGATGGGATTCCTTACCACCTCTCCAGACAGTGGAAAAGTATGTGTTTCAGTAAAGTTTATTGCGAGATGCTTTGATCCAATAAATATACCAGGCTCAGTACTGAAGTACCAAACCCATCATGTAGAAAAGGAGCAGTTAACACTCAAATAACACAATATAATTTAAAAATGAAGAAATAATAAACATGAAAAAGAGAACTTTGATTCTAAGGAATACATGTTTCATTTTTCCTCTCAGATTTTCCCAACATTAATTTCCAACATTAAACAAAAGAAGTAAGTAAGTAGAATAACCTTTCAGGCTTTCCTGTAGAATGCTCAGAAGAAATAAAAATGTCTATTTTAGATTGATCAATATAGTGATTAAATTTCAGTATTTAATGTCTTTGGAAAGAATCAGGCTTTCCAAAACTAGCATGAGAAGTAGCAGTTAAGTTCTGTGGCAAGATTTAATAACAAATAAAGTAGCAAAGAATTTGACCCCCAATCAATCAACATGAAATTCTGAAGATTTATAATGGCTTAGCAGAGACTTACAAGTTCTAAGTTTAATTAAACAAACAAACAAAATGATAATATATCAATATAAACACCAACTAAGAAATGATTATCCCACTTCACTTAAATTTTACTAGTCATTTAATTCCAAAACATAAAAACACTCAAAATAATCCAAAACCCTGAAACTAAAGAAACAATTTAACTTTCATAGTTAAAATATATTTTAATATAAAAAATAAGATTAATGTGACAATGAGAAAAGGATGATGTTGGGGAAAAAGCACTGCAGAGATTTATGCTATATGCTCTTGGACACATTTTTCAAGTTCTACACTTCTCTGTACCCTTATTTCTAAAAGGAATAGCATAGAATTATTGTGAGAATTAAATTAGAGGAACTGTTTGTTACTGATCTTAGAGCTCTCTCCCACTTTTCTCTTTCCATCTCTCTCATATTGCATTCCCTGACATGTCAAGTCTGAAATAGAAATCATCATGAATGATGTTTATTAAAGAATGGAGGTGAAGAATGGGCAGAAGACGAAACTGGGGTGTGGGGTAGTCTCAACAAATATTTCAGTTGACACTACTATAACTTCTGAAGCTGAAATGACTATTCAGAGGGCTGGGCATGTATACCCCACATAGACCAATTTTTCATTATGGGCTGCCTGGAAATGGGGCATGTGTTTGACTGAGCTGCAGGTATAAGTATTTTTGTCATTAAGGTCTCCTCACCACATTACATAGTTGACATTCTTCTTGAAAGTAAATGATGTGAGCATTCTTAGCATCCTTTACAGTTAAGCACTGTCACTTGACACACCATTCAACAGTGAGGTCTATGGGATTATGAGAAAGATGTTCCTATACATTAAAAAAGAGAAAGAGAAGAAGAGAATAATGTGCAGTGAGTGAGACCTATCACATCCTTTGTTCCTACTTTGGAGATTGGTTTATACTGGTACAACACGTGATGTTGTATTAGCCATCTTCTGGAAATTTAAGAAAATAGAGGGGGAAAGTCAAGCCAGAACCCACTCTAGATAATTTAGTTGTTGAATTTAACAATTTTTGAAAGTCTTATCTGGCATTTCTCATTTTAGAGAATTCAATGTCCTGAGGTTGTAGATGTGTTTTTCTTGGTGCTCCACTTAGAGTTTAAAGCCTTCTGATTGATCTAGAGATAAAAAAGATGAAAGATCTGGGAAACAATAGATGTTTAATATTGTTGTTTTCTCTCTATAAAACACAAATCATTTTACAAGAGTCAGCTGCGCAGGACTCTTTAAAAATGAATCATTTTATACAGCTGGATTTCCTAATAAACAAAACATCTGATGGGCATAATTCTCATATATGATGTAGTGTTTTACAACTTGGAAAAGAGTTTTCTAAAAGACTTTACACATTAATTGATATCTGTTCAATCAATGTGACCAATGCTATTGAATAATATTTTAACGCAAAAATACATGCAACTCCATCTGAATGACTTTTGTGCTTTCAGAATCCTTGTTATGTTGCATAATTCTGCTCGTACAAGCAGGCTGCCCATTGTCAAAGCCTCCTGTTAGCCAGGTGTACCCTTGCCCAGACCCGTTATGCCATTATTTATTTGTGGTAATCTCTACAGTCTCAGTAACCAGTTACCTGCTTCTGCTGGGACTGCGCATGAGTTATTAACACAGATACTTTCAGTTAATCTTTTGTTCGTGCATTTCACACATGGTCCTGTGGTATTGTTGGGTCATTTTCTATATTTTAGCTTTTCAGATACACAAGATTCCAAAATGACTGGATTGTAAGTGGATGATGTCTTTAATTTTTCCTTCTTTTTAAATGTAATTTCTATTTCCTTGAGTAATAGTGTTTATAGTAATTATTGCCATAACAGGTTCTTTCTGTATTGGGAACAGTGCTAAACACTTTATAGTATTTTAACAAAGTCCAGTACAATGGGTAAGATTATTTCTTTTTTAAAAATTTTGTATGTTTATTCATTATTGAGACAGAAACAGAGCATGAGTGGAGGAGGGGCAGGGAGATATGGAGGCACAGAATACGAAACAGGGTCCAGGCTCAGAAGTGTCAGCACAGAACCTGATGTGGGGCTCACACCCACAAACTGTGAGATCATGACTTGAGTCAATGTTGGACGCTCAACTGACTGAGCCACCCAGGCACTCCATTTCTATTTTTTCATGGTGAAAAACTGAAAAGAATCAAGATCACATAGATAAATGTCAGTCCTAAGCTCTCAATTCATATTTTATTAAAATGATTTAATACATAACAAAAAATTTGATACTACACACACACACACACACACACACACACACACACGCATGTGCATAGAGTTTCTTGCTTTGGTTATTTCATATGTTTGCCAATATCTCTCTGGAAACTACAATAGTTGTCCACATTTTGAGAATAACATTGCCAAGACACTGAAAATCGCATAGAAGAAGACAGGCTTCTAATTCACTTTATTTTTTTCTAGAATATGTATCTCTATCATTGCAAAGCAATTCTCAATGCATAGTATGGTATTCCATTGATTTGGGAATGTCATACAGTCTTTGGTCATTTTGGGAAAACTCAATCTATCTTTATTTTATTTTTGTATATTGTATGCAGTGCATACAGTGTGCTCTTGGTTTTGGGGGTAAATTCCCATGATTCATCAATTACATACAACACCCAGTGCTTATCCCAACAAGTGCCCTCCTCAATGCCCATCAGTCTATCTTTAGAAGAAAGAATAGTACTTTACTTATTTTTCTTAAAATACGGGTTCCGTGACATGGCTTCATAAATACACATCTTTCTATCTCATTTTCATGAATATCTCACAGGTATAACAGTCACCAAGCATTATTGAAACACTTCTGTACCAGAAAAAAAACAATATAAGTCAGAAGACTCAAGATAAAATTATTATTTTATGTGTTATTACTTTTATGGCTACACGAATGGCTATGGTACTTTGCAGTGAATAAATACATGATATCAAATAAATATACACAAAATATGAGAAGTAAAGAGCTTACACTGTAAAGACTAGACTAGCAATGGGCTGCAGATGCTTACAAATGAAGATGATACTCGCTTTAGAAGACTGGGAGTAAAGAAAGGAAACAGATAATCGGGTTCTGAAGTCTGGATGATGCCTAGACAGCAGATTTAGTCAACCATTTCACTGCCATTTAGAACATAGCAAATAGTCAAGATTGCAAATCAAAATTCAGTCTATTAAAGTTAAAAATGAAATATGTATTTAAACAAATCACCAACACAATATCAGTGTTAGGATATAGTGGAGAAATGAATCTAAATTTATTCTGGTCCCATGTTACTGTATTCTACTCCACCTCCTCTTTCCTTTCCAAATCACTCTTCAGAGACTGTACTTTCTTCCTGTTCCGGCTTGTCCCGCTTGTCCACACTGCTGTGACAGGACCCTTCATGACTTAGAATTGTGTCAAATTTTCATTGTCATCACTTGATGACTCCTCCACCAATATCTTATAGTTGACTTTCAGCAAACCCCTTGTAGCTGCCTAAAGAATCATTGAATGGTGATGGGTGTTCAGAAGACCACTTGTGCTGAGCACTGGGTGTTACATGTAAATGATGAATCACTGGGTTCTACTCCTGAAACCATACTACACTGTATGTTAACTAACTGAATTTAAATAAATATTTAAAATGATTCTTTGAAATTCTAATTATTTCAAATAAAAAAAACACTTTCTACACCATTGCTATTCCCAGTTCTCTCCAAATGGATATGCCTGCTTAAATTTGTTACTTATTTCAGACATTCATCATTTGAGATTTCTGCTCTCCCAGGTTGGATTGGTACCCACCATCTGTGTTCCTATAGCAAAACTGTTCTCCCTCACCGTCCTCTGTCCTTGGTTGGGTCATGGTTGTTCTAATTATCTTAACCCCACTAAAGCCTGAATCTCGTTCGTTCAAGGCAAAGCTTGTGTTCTATCTCTCAGTGTAACCAAGGGCTTTCCACACGCTCCTCGTTATCTACTTAACTATTATCCCAACCACAAACCCAGGTCCTTATTCCTCAGCAAACCTCACAATGATCCCGTTACTTTTCCTGTCCTTCTTCGTCATAATGACATTAGACTAAGCCATTTCCTGCTTGATAGGTAGATATTTTCTAGGTCTGTTTTGAACTAAGCATTCCTGTTTTGCTGAATTCCTTATCTGTCCTTGTATTTCCCTTTGCAACATCCAGAAATAAGGATTCAGTGCCCATAGTTTATTCAGAAGGCATAGAGATGCCAGAAGAGGATAGAAAGTGATGCCAGGAAAAAGAAAGAAGCAATAATGGGTGACCTCAGGGCATGACTGCACTTTATCCTACAGAGAAACTCAAATATTATGTTCGTACCTGTCTTGCTAAGGGCAAAGGGACAGACATATTTACATCCCCACATCTCTCATTCATTGTTCAAAGCTTCCCTCAGAAGGACATTTATGTAGGTAGGACAGGTTGCAGCAACTGCAGGGCAACCCTCCAACAAAGATGCAGATGCTGATCATAACAATCAAGCTGGATTCTTGGGCACAAAGAGGTGGGCTGAGCATACGTGGGTGGAACATGGAGAGGATCTGTCACTGTCCATCCATAACTGCATCATGACTCATTTCACATTATGGCTGTAAGAATATGGCCTCTTCCTAGCTTCTCCCCTGTCTTCACACAATCTCCCAGAGCATATGTTCTATTACCAACTACTTCATTGGGTTTCAGTTGATGCAAAATATAAAACATTGTTAAGCATGATAAACATAAGAAACAATATTTTAAAGTCTCTTCTATATGTATTTTATAGGGGTATCACTTAACCCAACATTATGCTACTCTGTTGGATTAAGGTCTTTTGTTACCAGCATTATTACCTATTACATACAGACTGAGCTATAAATGGGTGAGAAACAATGAAGTGTGACATCATTTCTAACTTCTAGTTTCCTTCTTTTCCTCTTATCTTTGCTTCTTAAAGCAAAATGCATTTTAATAAAAAAATTTGTCATAAATCTTTGACAAAAAAGTATGCCAATCCAGAGTATTGTAAAAGTCCTTGTCCCTTTCCATCAGATGTAAAACAGAATAATATCGACAAATGTAAGTAGCTAGAATGTAACGTTCACGTTGGGGAAGAGGGAAGAGAGTGAGTCAAGGGTCTGGCATATATTAGACAATATTAGGGAATCCATTATCACATTCACTGACCACTATGGAAAGAGTTTGATTTCTTTTTAAATAGTTTATTGTCAGATTGGTTTCCATACAACACCCAGTGCTCTTTCCTATAAGTGCGCTCCTCCATCACCACCACCTCTTTTCCCCCCTGCCCCTTCCCCTTCAACCCTCAGTTCGTTTTCAGCATTCAATAGTCTCTCAAGTTTTGCGTCCCTCTCTCTCTCCCCAACTCTCTTTCCCTCTTCCCCTCCTCCTGGTCCTCCATTAGGTTTCCCCTGTTCTCCTGTTAGACCTATGAGTGCACACATATGGTATCTGTCCTTCTCTGCCTGACTTATTTCGCTTAGCATGACATCCTCAAGGTCCATCCACTTTCCTACAAATGGCCATATTTCATTCTTTCTCATTGCCATGTAGTACTCCATTGTGTATATATATCACATCTTCTTGATCCACTCATCAGGTGATGGACATTTAGGCTTTTTCCATGTTTTGGCTATTGTTGACATTGCTGCTATGAGCATTGGGGTGCATGTGGTCCTATGCATCAGCACTTCTGTATTCCCTGGGTAAATCCCTAGCAGTGCTGTTGTTGGGTCATAAGGGAGTTCTATGGATAGTTTCTTGAGAAACTTCCACCCTGTTTTCCAGAGCGGCTGCACCAGTTTACATTCCCACCAACAGTGTAGGAGGGTGCCCATCTCTCCATACCGTCACCAGAATCTATAGATTCTTGATTTGTTCATGTTAGCCACACTGGCTGGGGTGAGGTGGTATCTCAGTGTGGTTTTGATTTGTGTTTCCCTGATGATGAGTGATGTTGAGCATCGTTTCATGTGCCTGTAGGTCATCTGGATGTCCTCTATGGAGAAGAGGCTGTTCATGTCTTCAGCCCATTTCTTCACTGGATTATTTGTTTTGTGGGTGTGAAGTTTGGTGAGTTCCTTGTATATTTTGGATACTAGCCCTTTATCTGATATATCATTTGCAACTATCTTGTCCCATTCTGTGGTTGCCTATTAGTTTTCTTGATTGTTTCCTTTGCAGTGCAGAAGCATTTTATCTTGATGAGGTTCAAAGAGTTCAATTTTGCTTTCATTTCCCTTGCCACTGAGGATGTGTCCAGCAGGATATTGTTGTAATTAAGGTCAAAGAGGCTATTTCCTACTTTCTCCTCGAGGGTTTTGATTGTTTCCTGTCTCACATTCAGGTCCTTCATCCACTTTGAGTTTATTATTGTGTATGATGTAAGAAAGTGATCTAGATTCATTCTTCTGCATGTTGCTGTCCAGTTCTCCCAGCACCACCTGCTAAAGAGGCAGTCTTTTTTCCACCTGATACTCTTTTCTGATTTGTCAAAAATTAACTGGCAGTACATTTGTGGGTCTAGTTCTGGGTTCTCTATTCTATTCCATTGGTCTATGTGGCTGTTTTTGTGCCAATACCATACTGTCTTGATGATGACAGCTTTGTAGTAGAGGCTAAAGTGTGGGATTGTGATGCCTCCCGTTTCGGTTTTCTTCCTCAATATTACTTTGGCGTTTCGGGGTCTTTTGTGGTTCCATACGAATTTGAGAATAGTTTGTTCTGGCTTTGAGAAGAATGTTGGTGTAATTTTGATGAAGATTGCATTGAATGTGTAGATTGCTTTGGGTAGTAATGACATTTTCACAATGTTTATTCTTCTGATCCATGAACAGGGAATGTTTTTCCATTTCTTGGTGTCTTCTTCAATCTCTTTCATAAGTTT
>NC_043702.1:103711274-103723610 GCF_006229205.1 Suricata suricatta
TGTATTCATTAAGGATATTGGTCTGTAGTTCTCCTTTTTGGCAGGTTCTCTGTCTGGTTTGGGTATCAAGGTGATGCTGGCTTCATAGAATGAGTTTGGAAGTTTTCCTTCTATTTCTATTTTTCGGTATAGTTTGAGAAGAATGGGTATGAGCTCTGCTTTAAATGTCTGGTAGAATTCCCCTGGGAAGCCATCTGGCCCTGGGCTCTTATTCCTTGGGAGATTTTTGAAAACCGATTTGGTTTCTTCACTGGGTATCGGTCTATTTATGCTTTCTATCTCTTCCTGTTTGAATTTTGGCAGTGCATGTGCATTTAGGAATTTGTCTATTTCTTCTGTGTTGTCCAGTTTGTTAGCATATAATTTTTCATAGTAATCTCTGATGATTGCTTGTATTTCTAAAGGATTGGTTGTAATAGATCCTTTTTTCATTCATGATTTTGTCTATCTGGGTTCTCTCTCTTTTCTTTCTGAGGATCCTGGCTAGAGGTTTATCGATTTTTTTTTTTTTTCAGTGAACCAACTCGTGGTTTCTTTAATCTGCTCAACTGTTCTTTTGGATTCTATATTGTTTATTTCTGCCCTGATCTTTATTACTTCTTTTCATCCGCTGGGCTTGGGGTGCTCTTGCTGCTTCCCTTCTTGTTCCAGTAGGTGCTCTGTTAAATTTTGAATTTGCACTTTTTCTAGTTTGTTGGGCCTGGATTGCAATATACTTTCCTCTTAGAACTGCCTTTCTTGCATCCCTGAGATTTTGGATTGTTGTATTTTCATTTTCATTGGTTTCCATATATTTTTTAAATTTCTTCTTTAATTGCCTGATTAGCCCCACCATCCTTTAGTAGGGTGGTTTTTAACCTCCCCATTTTTGGAGGTTTTCCAGACTTTTTCCTGTGGTTCATTTCAAGTTTCATAGCATTGTGCTCTGGAAGTGTGCATGGTATGATCTCTATTTGTTTATACTTATGGAGGGTTGCTTTATGCCCCAGTATGTGATCTATCTTGAAGAATGTGCCATGTGCATTTGAAAAGAAGGTGAATTTCCTCTCTTCAGGATGCAAAGTTCTAAATATATCTATCAGTTCCATCTGTTCCAATGTGCCGTTCAGGTCCATTGCTTCTTTGGTGATTTTCTGTTGGATTGATCTATCCGTTGCTGTCAGTGGAGTATTAATGTCCCCTGCAACTAGCACATTCTTGTCATTAAGTTTGTTTCTTTCTGTGATTAATTTTTTATGTAAATGGGTGCTCCCGAATTTGATGCATAGATATTTATAATTGTTAGCTCTTCCTGATGGAGAGACCCTATAATTATTATATAATGTCCTTTTTCATCTCTTGTTACTGCCTTTACTTTAAAGTCCAGTTTGTCTGATATAAGTATTGCTACTCCAGCTTTCTTTTGGCTTCCAGTCACATGATAGATATTTCTCCATCCCTTTACTTTCAACCTGAAGGTGTTCAGGTAGAAAATGAGTCTCTTGTAGACAGCGAATCGATGGGTTTTGTTTTTTTATCCATTCTGCTACCCTGTGTCCTTTGGTTGGAGCATTCAGTCCATTTACATTCAGTGTTATTATTGAAAAATGTGGGTGTAGAGTCATTGCGTTCTCCTTAGAATTCATGTTCATAGTGGTGTCTTTGGCACCTTGTATTCCTTGCAACATTTCCCTCATAGAGTCCCTCTTAGGATTTCCTGTAGGGCTGGTTTGGTGGTCATGAATTCTCTCAGTTTTTGTTTTTTTTTGGAACACTTTTATCTCTCCTTCTATTTTGAATGACAGGCTTGCTGGATAAAGGATTCTTGGCTGCATGTTTTTTCTGTTCATCACTTTGAAGATTTCCTGTCATTCTTTCCTGGCCTGCCAAGTTTCATTAGATAGGTCTGTAGGCATCCTGATAGGTTTCCCTTTGTACATGAGGGCCCTTTTTTCCCTATCTGTTTTCAGAATTATCTCTTTATCTTTATATTTTGCCAGTTTCACTATGATATGTCGTACTGAAGGTTGATTCAAATTATGTCTTATGCGGGTTCTTTGGGCCTCTTGAATTTTAATGTCTATTTCTATTCCCAGATTTGGGAAATTCTTAGTTATAATTTGGTCTAGTATCCCTTCAGACCTTTCTTTCTGTCTTCTTCTTCAGGAATTCCTTGATATGGATGTTGTTCCATTTGATTGTATTACTCAGGTCTTGAATTCTCCTTTCCTGCTCCTGGGTTAATTTCTCTCTCTTTTTTTTCAGCTTCCTTTTTTGCTATAACTATATCTTCTAATTCACCTATTCTTCTCTCTGTCTCGTCAATCTTTGAGGTTGCTGCCTCCATATTGTTATTCACCTCATTTATACCCTTTTTTAACTCATCACACCTATTTTCAAAGTCCCTAGTCATTGTCTCAGTTCATTCTTTGATGCTTTTCTCAACTCCAGCGATTAATTTTATGATAAGTTTTTTAAATTCTTTATCTGGTATGTTGTCTAGATCTGTCTTGAGCAGTTCTGTGTCTGTGACTTCTTCCTGGAGGTTCATCAGGGGAGAGTTCTTGGTTTTGTCATTTTTGCTAGTTTTCTGTCTCTTGTCAGCTTTAAAAAAGCTCGTTGTGCACTGTGTACCTGTTAATATTGCTCTGTTAAAGGATGCTTATTGACTGTCCAGGGCCTGTCATTTCAGGAAATATTTTTTTAATGGTGTCTCTCAGTTTCTCTTGTTGTGCCTTTGAATATTTTATTTCTCTACTCAGCAATATTTGGGACTTGCCATGATGCACACTTTGGCTTGTTTCTTGGGGTAGCCCTAAGTAGGAAAACAGGCAAACAAACACAGAGGGAACAGAAGCACACAAATGCACAGACAAATGAAACAAATAAACACATTGAAAGGGGGAAAGGAAAGAAAGAAAATGGAGAGAAAAGAGATGAAAAGAAGAGAAGAAAAAAAAATAAAGGGGCTTAGAGACAACAAAGGACAATGGACAGTCTAAAAGTGTATGACCAGTTGAGGAGAGAGTTAAGGATGAGATACAGGGGAATATATCTGAATTGCAAGAAGGTAAAAAAGGTATAAAGGAGATAGGAAAATGAGGAATAAAATTTTTTAAAAATTAAGTAAAAAAGGTAATAATAATAAAAAATAAGTACAGAAAAAAGAAGAAAAAAGAAAAAAATGAAGAAAAAAAGAAAAAGGAAAAAAAAGCAGCAGCTCCCCCTCGTGGATAGGCGTGGTTTGGTGTGGTAGGTCTAGGAGGCTGCTCTCAGAGGCTCCGCCTTGGTGTCTGCAGAGAGTAAATGGCAGCACGCCAAGCTCCACTGGCACTACGCACTGTAGGCCACTCTAATGAGCCCGATCTCCTTGTGCCTCAGTTGAGCCGAGTCGTATTTTCCAGACCTACCTTGGTTCAAAGTTCTAGTCCATGCACTTTTATGCTACCTGAGATGAGATGTACTTGCTTTTGTGGCTATCTTCTTATGGGGAGGGATCAGTTTGTCTTGGCTCAGGCAGAGATTCTGGTTGCCCCTGCCTGGGATGAGTTGTACTGCCTGAGGCGAGGTGCAAAGCAGGGGGTGATGTGCAAGCCCTCACAGACACAACTGCGGATTCCCAGGTCCCAGCCAGGATCGTGATTGCGTTGTGGGAGGGATGAGTTTCTCTTGGCGCCAGCTAGGATTTGTGCTTATGCTGCCTGAGGCACTGGGTGCTGCCGGAAATGAGCTGGGAGCTCCTGCAGCCTGAGTATGTGCCCAGGCCTCCCCCGCCGCCAACTCCCTACCGGGACCGTGCAGGGGTGGGGGCTATCTTTTCCCTGTTGGCACCCGAGATTTGGGATTCGTGCAGCCAATGCTGGGGGTGAGATGCGCCGTGGAAATGAGGTGCGTGCTCCCAAACCCAACACTGAGGTCGAAGTGAGCGCCCCTGGTGCAGCTGCCACCATGGCTGCTGACTCCTTGCCGAGATGGCACAGGGCTGGAAGCTGTTCTTTCCCTTGCACCACCTGGGTTTGGGATTTGGGCTACCCAGCAGTTATATATGGAGTGAGAGTTTCTCTCTCCAAGCACAGTTAAACGTTCTTTATCTCTTCTCCAAAGACAGTACTGTGTGCGTGTTCAGTTTCTCTGTCTCTTCCCTTTGTCTCTTGGGCTCTGTGCACTTGCCCCGTGTTGGCTGGGGTTCCCACCTCCCCAGCCCATCTCGGGCTGGCCCGTTTTCCTATCTCCCCAGTTCGCACTTACTCACTCAGGTATCTTTGAGGTTGTCTTCTTTCTGGAGTCCGTAATTTCTCCTTCCGTTCTTGCAGATGAGAGTAATGTCCTTCTCAGTACGATAGACAGAGTTCACAGAGATCCCTTCCTCTCCGCCATCTTAGCTCCTCCCTGGAAAGAATTTTTAAATGTATAAAATGGAGCATAAATACCGTTCTCTTCCAACTCTGTAGAGACTGATTTCAGCATGCAATTGTAGATGCTGGACGTTTCTGGACAAATAAATGCATGGGCTGGATTTTTCCTCCTTCCATGTTACCAGAAGGGACATTCCAGAGTCCCCCTGAAAAGCTCCCTTACAGAAATTCAGAGCTTATGTGCTTCAGAGATGTCAGAGGTCTTCTCTGCTGAACTCTGCAAGGATCTGATATGCTTCCACGCCTGAGAGTGTTGTTACAAGATAAGAAGTCATGCTATTGCCCCCATCACTATTTAATCTTTCCATTTGTTTTACAAAATTTGTGCAATCTCAACTGTTAATGGCAGGATGATGTTTGTTCTGAGTCAGAATAAAGGCTTTGGGGAGAAAAAGCCCTTATGTGACTCATCCTGGTAATAGAAAATCCTTACACGTGTAGAATAATGTGTGGGTCCTGTCTATGTGTGCATGTGCATGGCCAGCTGCTGACATCTCTCCCATTCTCTTCAAAGGAGGGTTTGAACCGATTTACTGACGGATGGATTTTGGAGAGACAAAAGATGAGATTTTTAAAAAAAGTTTTCCTTTGTGGCAAATTACAGAAAGAAAGCCTGTGTGTGTTGGAGAGGAAAAAGAATTTCACAGTCACACACAAAAAAGTTTTTGCAATTAATGAAGCTTCTCTGTGAGCACTTGCTTCAGATTCTGTAGTCCAAACAAACATTCAATGATTATAATTAGAACTCTTCCATGGAAAGATGGAGACTGCTGGGTCTTTTAGAAAGAGTCTTCCCTCAGATTCAAATATCCATTTCCCTTTTTTTAATATTTGTCCCTATGGAAAAACTAATTAGACCTAACTAACGTGAGTACAAGAATATCAAATGCTAATGAGAGCCTATTTTGGATAACTTTAAAATGATGTGCAAAATGAGATGCTTTCAAGCTTCTCTTCAGGAAAGGATCAGTGAACAGGAGAGGACTCAGTTTCCAAGGTCAAAGCCAAAATGGGTCAAATGAAAGTTTGGAAGAGAAAGGCTCTGCATGAGTGAGTACAGACCACCAGTGATGTCTTTCAATGAGCAGACAGGAGATCAAATTACTCTACTTGGGGGTAAAAATGCGCTCACACACGCGCGCACACACACACACACACACACACACACACACACAATTTAAATAAGCTGGTGGAATGAGATTGAATTGCTAAATCAAATGAGGTAGAGGTTTTAGTGTGACAGGAGAGGTGGAGAGACAGTCTTAAAATAATTCATAAAGATCTCAGCAATAGCTAAAGCAAACTTTGTTTAGTTTTATAATTTGTCCTCAAGGGTCAGAAAAAAAGATCTCAGCTCCTATGTTTCCTGTTTAAGAGGAAATGTAGGTAGCCAGTCTTCTCAGTGGTTAAGGACCCAGGCTCTGGAGGTAGTTAGAGCTTCTCTTAAAAATATCTCAAAGACATTATTTGGTGAAGATTAAAGAAGAAAATTTCTGTAACAGATTTGCATAATGCCTAGCACACAGCAGGTGCTCTATATATCTTAGCTCCCTCTCCTACCTCTTCTCTCAAGGTTAGTCTATTCAAATTCTGCCGATTATCAATCAGATGTTGAAAGAATACCAATAAAACGTAAATCTTGTTTGTTTTAATTTTATTTGAAACTTAGATGCAAATTTTGTCACCCAGGGATTTAGCAGGTGAGAAGCTAAAACTAGTACTGGCTTGTGGAATATATGAAATAAGCACACAGCCAGCACTGTGTTTCTATCTCAAGTAGTCATATTAGGTGAGCGAACTGAAGTCCAATGAATTAAAGTCTCTTGCACTTGAAGATAAATCTCTAATTGGGAACGTGACCAATGTCTCTGGCAAGTTTTACTTCAGATTCGGAAGGGAGAAGCCACTAATTTTGGTAATGTGCCAACCATAACTGGGTTTTCTCTTCTTGCTCAATTTAATTTAGTTTATAAAGAATTATATACTTATATTTAAAAATCATAGAACTACAGTTTCAAAATTAAAAAATGGCAATCTTTTGCCCAACTCGTCCCCCACCCATTTCATGGTCCCACACACCAAAGGTAACCACATCCAAAATTTAATCTTATTTTCAGGCATACATTTCCATGTACCTAAATGTTTAAATATTAGGATATTTCTTGCTTTATCAATATTAGATATCACTTAATGTAGTAGGTGATAGTTTATTTCTCTTAAGGACTATTTCCTTATGGCATTTTCCTAATATTGTTATATGTCAACATTTTTCTTAAATTGTCATGGTTTATGTTGTGTGATTTATATATAATTTATACATAATATATGGTTTGGTCAAGAATTCTATTATTGAATGTTTTTATCATACACACTTATAAATGTTTTCTTGGGATTAATAAGCATCAATTTTAAACACTTTTATTCAGTTTATCAGTATATCCATTTTTCTCTTAATTCTATACTAGAGCTTTTTAATTCTATACATTTTTCCAGACACTCAATTCTGAATCTATTAATTTCATTACCAATATTCTGAATTCTTTTTTTTTTTAATTAAAATGTTTATTTAATTTTTTATGTTTTTTATTTATTTTTGAGAGACAGAGAAAGACAGCGTGAGCAAGGGAGGGTCAGAGAGAGAGGGAGGTACAGAATCTGAAGACAGGCTCCAGATTCTGAGCTAGCTGTCAGCACAGAGTCCGACACAGGACCTGAACCCACTAACCGTGAGATCATGACCTGAGCTGAAGCTGGACGCTTAACCGACTGAGCCACCCAGGTGCCCCTTTATTTATTTCTGAAAGAGAGACAGAAAAAGAGCACGAGTAAGGGAGGAGCAGAGAAAGGAAGACACAGAATTTGAAGCAGGCTCCAGGCTCTGAGCTGTCAGCACAGAGCCTGATGGAACTCAGAGCTGTGAGATCATGACCTGAATTGAAGTTGGAAGCCACCCAGGCGCCCCTGAATTTTTTTACATTCTAGCTCAGCATGCTCCTTTTTCCACTGCACCAATAATTCTTTATTTTTAATATAATTTATTGTCAAGTTGGCTAACATACAGTGTATACAGTGGGCTCTTCGTTTTGGGAATAGATTCCAGTGATTCATTACTTGCATACAACACCCAGTGCTCATCTCAGCAAGTGCCCTCCTCAATGCCCATCACCTGTTTTACTCTCCCCCGCCCCTCTGCCCATCCACACCACCAATACTGCTTTAAAAATACACAGTGAGGGGTACATGGGTGATTAAGTTGGTTAAGCATCTGCTCTTGGCATCGGCTCAGGTCATGATCTCAGGGTCTGTGGGATTGAGTCGTACATTGATCTCTGCAGTGACAGTGTGGAGCCTGCTTCAGATTCTTTCTTGCTCCCCCTCCCCCACTTGTACTATCTTTGTGTTTCTCAAAACAGATAAATAAACTTAAACAAAACTACATGGTGATTATCCTCAGACTTCCCTTTGCCACTGTGCTGCGCAGGTTCCTTCATTGTCTAGAGCCCATATAGACAATTGTAGAAATGTCCTTTCTTGTTTTGTTAAAATATATCTCCTAGTAACCTTTATAATGGAGAATGATGGTGCTTTATCTCTTTTAAAAATGATTTTTTAATTATATTTAACCTTCAAGATTGATAATTTGGCAAAGGGAAGAATCCTACACTAATTTGTTGTTGTTAAAATTTTGTAGCTATAGCTGCACTAGAATCCTGTGTCACCATTCAGGAATCCAATTATATCTGATTTACAAAAGTCTACAGATATAGGATACATATATGTGTGACTCTATGGATGTACATGAGTTTGCACTTTTGTGCTAGTCAGATTTATCATTAGCAACATTTGACATATTTTTGACAGTTTATAGAAAACTGACCCTAAAAATAAAACCACATGTGAGATTTAAAGATGTGTCAAATGAATAAGGTGTCAGAGTGAGGTCTTTAGAAACAATGATGACAGGAATAAGGAGCATTATGTACCTGACTTGTATTCTTGATTCCACAACCTACTAGCTGGGTGACTTTGAACAAAGTAGCTCACCTTTTTGAGCTTCATGTCATCACCTGAAAAATAAAGATAAGAATATCTGCTTTGCAGGATTTTTTTTTTTTAGCTTTAGTCAACTCAGACAATTATATATTCTATTTTAGGTAGGCATATGTCACTTTTTTCAAATAGGCAATTTTGAATGATTTTTTTTGTGGAAGATGGCTTCATAAAGAGCTATTTTTGTGTGTGTGTGATTTGGGATGATGTATTTTATGCCACCATCAGGTATATGAAAAATGAATAATGAATCATGTATAATAAAATGCATTTATTAAAAACACACAATGTTTTAGCCTAGTTAATAAACAAAAGTCAGTTGCTTGAAGCTGTCCTTTAGTAAACTGGACAGTTTAATATACACAGTTTGAAGTGGAAAAAATATTATTAAAGAAAAATAGGGTAAATCAAAAGAGAAGGAGCAAATTCATTTCTCTCGTTAAAAAAAATCAAAGAATAATTAACTTTCTTCCTTCTCATAACTAAATTAATATGTGTGGAAGAACAAAAACAGCAATACATCATATTCCAAAGGGGTAGAAATGAAAGAACACAAATGATGTCACTTATTATACATGTCAATTATTGGTATTAGACAACCAATTTTAAAATTGTACCTTGCAACCATGGCTAGAAATTCCCTTTAACTATGCAGATGTGCTTACAGTTAATTCTGTTTCCCTGATAGGCAATCTAACCCATCAGGCTTTCGCTCTCTCTCTCTTTCCCATCTCCATCTCAGCAATTTAAGCCCATCTAGCACATTTCCTGACTATTCATCTCACTTTATCAACAAAGATTAAAGACTTACACTAGCTGGTAATCCCATTATCTTGCATGATAAAAGTAAAAGTATCTTTGGTCACTGCCTGCAGAACTCAAGGGATTTATCACGAGTGTGTATAAAATCCAATTAATTCTCAGTTTTCCTGGCAGTCATGTAGATCATTAGCTTATTCACTTGAGTGCTTATGTTTACCACTATTTTACCAGAAGATTTTCTATGACATAAAATGCACTTGATTTGATTTGGTTCAAACTAAAATTACTTAGAGTAGTACTGGTTTATTGAAAATATTTTAAAGATGAAGAACAATAGTCCGTAAGGAAAAACAACAATAGATGATGCCCCCCCGTTTTTTTTTTTTTAAATAAATAGGTTGGACTCATGTTTTACTTGAAAAGCTTCCTTTCAAGGTCTGAACTAGTGTTCCTTAGAACAAATCCAAATTTACATTTAGAGGTAAAAACACATTCTCCCAACTCTTACAAGTCCTCTTAAACACACATGCCCACATACACACACGCCCACACACACACACTGTTTTGACAAATGATATCTGGCTGTAAAGAACAGGAATATTTGAACCAAAAATCAGGAACTTGCTGTACTTACCAAAACCATAATGTTATTGTAAGGTTTTGATAATGAAATCATATTTCATTGAACAGTTATTAAACTTCCCAAATTTCAGTAATTTTAATAATTTGTCATTATTATTACTTTACTAGTAGTATCCATAAATGACTTTAAAATTTTTTCTTTGCTTTGGGAAAATAAAATTGCTAGATGTGAATTTCACATTGAATATTGGCTATAGTACTTCAGGATACTCTACGGTATTGTGTAGGAGTAAATACAAGTTTAAAATGAGCTTATTTTCAGCTGTTGAAAATGAAAGACTTGCCTCATTTCTTTCAAAATTCCTTTCTCTGTCCTTTTCAAATTCATATAAATATTTTTAGGGGCTAAATAAGCCTCTAGCCTGTCTCAAAACTCAGCAGTGTTTCCTCAAGGAGCTGGGAGCCTTCTCTTTGAAATGTAATCACCAAGGAAAGCCATGCCCTATCTCCATCTTTCCTGGGAGGAGATGGGCCTAATTTCAGCTGTCACTTGACTCCAAATTGCAAAACCTACTTTATTTCTTGAATAGATGGGGTCCACTTAGTTGTATGAAAGAGTGAGATTTCTTATTGTCTTTGCAATTTCTTGTACAGATTGCTTATTTTGGAATGCACCTCTTCACATTCTGGCTGAACGTATTCAATAATAAAAGTGTTTCCTTTATCTTCTACCTTTGTGAAGAGTGTTCCCGATTGGGAGAAAATTGTGTTTTAATTATATTCCTTCAACAAATTGATGTTCTTGGGTCCTCTTCGCTGTCTGCATGAAACCGCCAAAAAGCTCAGGATCTCAGACATCTTAGGACAAGACAAAATCTTCGTTGACTGTTCTCTCCTTTTGACTACTGTGGCAGTAATGTGAATAATGGATTCTAAATGGGGATAGACAGAATCCAGTTCAACAATATAGTCTCGAAGAAGCTGGAAGATTCTTTCCACAAGCTTTTCCCGTAAATACAAGCCATTTTACTTTCTTCATAAGTAAAAATAAAAATTTTCATAGAAGACACTTGCTAAAAGTGGCAAAAGAGATTTCATTCAAGCTACTGTGGGAGGAGAGAGAGACCTCAGTAGTGAAATGAACTCAATTTTGAAGGGAGCAAAGACAGATGACATTCAGAACCAACAAGCAGAGTGAGGGGGTCAGTGTATGGAAAATTATTAAGGGAAACTTAATTAGACTTCAGGGGTAGGGGAATGCTTGATAAAGGGACCTCACAAGAGTTTCACAGGATTCTTGCTAAAGCCAGCCAAGGAATGAATGAGGATGAGGTGTAGTTGTGAAGCCAGAAGTTAACTATGATCTGATCAAGGAAAGAGTCCTTGTCATGGTTCCTATCATATGGCTTAATATTTTGGCTGAAAAGCAACATAAATATTACCTGTATGCCTTAGGCATATGCTTTAAACATCTATTGTAGTTGAATCTGAATATACAAGACTCTTTTTTATTTTTAAACAAACAGGAAAACAAACATATTCATCACTGTGAGTTTAGTAAATATTTATTCCAAAGTTGTCATACAAAACAAAGCCTTGTGCTAGAAATGTACAGCTTGGAGAGTTAGATGAATCCATTAACTTGTTATTTCAATGCAATAATTTAATATAATAAAAATCTGTATAATTCTTTTAAAATTCAGAGAACTGAAACCCAGACAGCATAAGTAACCTGTCCAGCCCAAGTTATTTGACTAACTTCCATTATTTTTCTGCCAAAGGATAACTAATCTGTAAAGGATAGTTTATGCAAAGGATATCAAATGAGGTTCTGTGGAGTAGTAAAAAAAAGTGAAAACTTAGAATCCTCTTAAGGAACTTCTTAGAAAAATAAAGAAGCCAAAAAAACAACAAGAAAAAAATCCCTGTGGAAAATGAAAACAGAAATCCAGAGATAAAGATGTAAACATGATGGTTTGCAGCCTCTTTCTCCACAATGGCTCCCAGATAATTTGGTAAGTGACTTTAACAATATATGACCTTAAATAAGTGGATAAAAATTGTGTTAAATACATTTTCTGTTTGCACACACTCTTTAATTTGTGTGTACTTTGAACTGGTGCAGCCACTCTAAAGAACAGTATGGAGGTTCCTCAAAAAGTCAAAAATAGAACTACCCTATGATTCAGCAATTGCACTACTAGGTATTTACCCAATGGTTACAAATATACAGATTTGAAGGAGTGCATGCACCCTGATGTTTATAGCAGCATTATCAACAATAACCAATTTATGGAGAGAGTCCCAAAGTCCATCATCTGGTTAAAAAATATTAATCAGCCATCAAAAAGAGTGGTGCCTGGGTGGCTCCGTTGATTAAGCTTCTGACTTCAGCTCAGATCATGATCGTGTGGTCAGTGAATGTGAGCCCTGTTTCAGGCTCTGTGGTGACATCTCAGAGTCTGGAGCCTGCTTCAGATTCTGTGTCTCCCTCTCTCTCTGTTAGTCTCCTGCTGGCGCTCTGCCTCCTTCTCTCTCTCTCTCTCTC
>NC_043702.1:103723710-103727359 GCF_006229205.1 Suricata suricatta
GAATGGATCAAGAAGATGTGGTATATATTCATGATGGAGTACTACATGGCAATGAGAGGGAATGACATATGGCCCTTTGTAGGAAAGTGGATGGCCTTTGAGGGTGGCATGCTGAGTGAAGTAAGCCAGGCAGAGAAGGACAGAAACCATATGTTTGCACTCATAGGTCTAGCAGGAAAACAAGAGAGACCTAATGGAGAACCAGGGGGAGCGGAGGAGGGAGAGAGAGTTGGGGAGAGAGAGGGATGCAAAACTTGAGAGACTGTTGAATGCTGAGAATGAACTGAGGGTTGAGGCGGAATGGGGAGGGGGGAAAAGAGGTGGTGGTGATGGTGGAGGGCACTTAAGGGGAAGAGCACTGGGTGTTGTATGGAAAACAATTTGACAATAAAATATTATGAGGAAAAAAAGGAAAAAAAATAAATAAAATAAGCTGGCAAAAACAAAACAAAACAAAAAAAAAACCCAAAAAAATAAACATCAAAGAGAATGAAATCTTGTTATTTGCAGTGACATGGATTACGCTAGAGTGTACTATGATAAAGAAATAAGTCAGCCAGAGAAAGACAAACACCATATGATTCATTCATATGAGGAATTTAGACACAAAACAGATGAATGTATAGGAGTGGGGAGATGAGGAAGGGAAACAAATCATGAGATACCCTTAATGATAGAGAATAAACAGACAGTTGATGGAAGAAGGTGAATGGGGGATGGGTTAGATGGGTGATGGGTATTAAGGACTGCACTTGTTATGAGCACTGGGTGTTGAACTGAATTTTCCTCCTGAAACTAGTACTGCGCTGTATGTTAACTAACTAGAATTTAAATAAAAATTTGAAAGAAAAAAATTGCATGCACTATAAATATAAGTGTCTGGTGTGTGTTTTGGTGGAGGGACAGAATTTTGTTTACACCTGGCACTTTTATAGAAGGAAATGAACACTTAATTTAAATTAGCCCCTTTATTTTGATAACCTAGGTTTTCTTCAATCTTGTCTTCAAATAATTGTATAGTTTTGCATTTCATATTCATGTCTGCATTTCACTTTTATTTCATTTTTATCAAGCATATAAAATCTGTCTAGATTCATTTTTACATGAGGATGTCCAATTGCTCCACCAAAAGTTGTTCAAGAGATTATCTTTGCCCCATTGTATTTTCTTCTTTATCAAAAATCAGTTGCCTCTATTGTTGTGAGTTTATTTCTGAGCTCTTGATTTTATTTCATTTATTTATTTGTCTATGTATTATTTTGCCAATACTACCCCATCTCGATTACTGTAGCTTTAAAATAAGCTTTCAAGTCATATGTGTCATTTCTCTAATTGTGTTCTTTTTCTTCAACATTTCTTTTGCTATTCTGGGATTTTGCATCTCTTTATAAGCTTTGGAATCAGTTTCTCAATATACACAAAGTAACTTGCTGATCTTTTGGGTGGATTTACATTGAATCTATAGATCAACTTGGAAAGAACTGACAGCCTAATGATATGAGTCTTTCTATCCATAAACATGGAATATCATTTTATTTACTTAGTTCTTCTTCGATTCTGTTCACCATTTTGTTTTCCTTATCTATAAGGCCTGTATCTTATACAACTATTAATAGATTTATACCTAAATTTTTTATTTGTCTGCGTACTAATATCAATTGTATTGTGTTAATTCAAATTTCACTTGTTCACTGCTGGTATAAACAACAGCAATTGACTTTTGCATGATGACCCTGTGTCCGGCAACTTTGCTGTAATCACTTATTAGTTTCAGGGGATTTTTTTTGGTTGTTGATTCTTTAAGATTTTTTACATCAATGATCATGTCATCTGCAAAGAAACAGTTTTATTTGTTTTTTTTCCAATCTGTATATGTTTCATCTCCTTTTTTAATATATTACATTAGCCAGGAATTCTGCTATAATGTTGAAAAGCAGTGGTGACAAGGGACCTCTTTGCCTTATACCTGATTTTAGTGGAAATACACCGTTTCCCATCAATAAGTAGAATGTTAGCTGTACATTTTTATAGAAAGTGCTTATCAATTTGAGAAAGGTCTTTATTCCTATTTTAATGAGAGTTGATTTTTTTTATCATCAATGGCTTTTGGATTTTGTCAAATGCTTTTTCTGCATTGATTGATATAATCACGTGTTATTTTCTTTGTTAGCCAGTTTTGATGGCATAGTTTATATTAATTGATTTTCAAATGTTGAACCAGTCTTGTATATCTGAACTACATCCCAATTGGTAGTGATATATAAATCGTTTTATCTAGTTCTGGATTCAGCTTTCTCATACTTTATTGAGGACATTTGCACCTATGCTTATGAAAGACATTGGTTTGTAGTACTCTTTTCTTGTAATGTCTTTGCCTTGTTTGGATTTCCTGGCCTTATAGAATGAGTTAGGAAGTATTCCTTCTGCTTCTATATTCTGGAGGGGATGATAGAGAATTGATACCATTTAAATGTTTGGTAGAATTTGCAAGCGAATGCATCTGAGCCCAATATTGTGGAAGATTTTAAATTATAGAGCTATTTTTTTCATAGGTATAAGCTTGTATACATTGTCTATTTCTTCTTGCATGACTTTTAGCAGATTGTGTCTTTCAAAGAATTGACCTCTTTCATCTATGTTATAAAGTTGGTGTTCAGAGAGTTGTTTACAGTACTCCTTGATTTTCTTGTTAATGTCCATGTGATCTATAGTGAAATCCCCTCTCTCATTTTTGATATTAGCTATTTGAGACCTATCTCTCTTTTTTTGCACATTTATTTTGAGAACCAGAAAGAAAGACTTTTTTCCACCCCTATGTACAAATCCCACTGAGACTTAATCAGAAATCATTTGGATTTTCCCCAACAAAGCTACTACTTTACATACTTCTACTTAATACTTAGTATAGTCCAATGGCCTGATCTAAAAAGCTGGAAAGTTTGATTTAGTTTCATGAGGCATTGACTTAAATCAACTAAATCAATAAGCACTTATTCATATCATTCTAGACACAATTACAAATATAAGAAAGATGTAAAGATTTAAAAAATACCAGGTAGAAGAGGTTAAAGTGTGGGATTCTGATGCCTCCCATTTTGGTTTTCTTCCTCAATATGACTTTGGCTATTCGGGGTCCTTTGTGGTTCCATACGAATTTGAGAATAGTTTATTCTAGCTTTGAGAAAAATGTTGGTGCAATTTTGATGGGGATTACATTGAATGTGTCGATTGCTTTGGGTAGTAATGACATTTTCACAATGTTTATTCTTCTGATCCATGAACAGGGAATGTTTTTCCATTTCTTGGTGTCTTCTTCAATCTCTTTCATAAGTTTTCTATAGTTTTCATCATATAGGTCTTTTACATCCTTGGTTAGGTTTACTCCTAGGTATTTGATGGTTTTTCGTGCAGTCGTGAATGGGATCAGTTTCTTGATTTCTCTTTCAGCTGCTTCATTTTTGGTGTATAGGAATGCAACTGATTTCTGTACATTGATTTTATACCCTGCAACTTTACTGAATTAATTGATCAGTTCTACAAGGCTTCTGGTGGAGTCTGCCAGGTTTTCCATGTAGAGTATCATGTCATCTGCGAAAAGTGAAAGTTTGACTTCTTCTTTGCCAATTCTGATGCCTTTTATTTCCTTTTG
>NC_043702.1:103727459-103728782 GCF_006229205.1 Suricata suricatta
GGAAGTTTTCCTTCTATTTCTATTTTTCGGTATAGTTTGAGAAGAATGGGTATGAGCTCTGCTTTAAACGTCTGGTAGAATTCCCCTGGGAAGCCATCTGGCCCTGGGCTCTTATTCGTTGGGAGATTTTTGATAACGGATTCAATTTCTTCACTGGGTATCAGTCTATTCATGCTTTCTATCTCTTCCCGGTTGAATTTTGGCAGTGCATGTGCATTTAGGAATTTGTCCATTTCTTCTGTGTTGTCCAGTTTCTTGGCATATAATTTTTCATAGTAATCTCTGATGATTGCTTGTATTTCTAAGGGATTGTTTGTAATGGTTCCTTTTTTCATTCATGATTTTGTCTATCTGGGTGCTCTCTCTTTTCTTTCTGAGGATCCTGGCTAGAGGTTTATCGATTTTGTTTATTTTTTCAAGGGAAATGAGAGCAAAACTGAACTCTTAGGACTTCATCAAGATAAAAATCTTCTGCACGGCAAAGGAAACAACCAAGAAAACTAATAGGCAACTGACAGAATGGGAAAAAATAGTTGCAAATGACATATCAGATAAAGGACTAGTATCTAAAATATACAAGGAACTCACCAAACCTCACACCCACAACACAAATAACCCAGTGAAGAAATGGGCTGAAGACATGAACAGACACTTCTCCATAGAGGACATCCGGATGGCCTGCAAGCATATGAAATGATGCCCAACATCACTCATCAGCAGGGAAACACAAATCAAAACCACACTGAGATACTACCTCATGCCAGTCAGAGTGGCTAACATGAACAAATCAAGAACCTATAGATTCTGGCGACGGTATGGAGAGATGGGTACACTCCTACACTGTTGGTGGATATGTAAACTGGGGCAGCAGCTCTGGAAAACAGTGTGGAAGTTCCTCAGAAAAACTATCCATAGAACTCCCTTATGACCCAACAATAACCCTGCTAGGGATTTATCCAAGAGATACAGAAATGCTGATGCATAGGAGCACATGTACCCCAATGTTCATAGCAGCAATGTCAACAATAGCCAAAACATGGAAAAAGCCTAAATGTCCATCACCTGATGAGTGGATCAAGAAGATGTGATATATATACACAATGGAGTACTACATGGCAATGAGAAAGATTGAAATATGGCCATTTGTAGGAAAGTGCATGGACCTCGAGGGTGTCATGCTAGGCGAAATAAGTCAGGCAGAGAAGGACAGAAACCATATGTGTGCACTCATAGGTCTAACAGGAAAACAGGAGAAACCTAATGGAGGACCAGAGGGAGGGGAAGAGGGAGAGAGAGTTGGGGAGAGAGTGGGATGCAAAACTT
>NC_043702.1:103728882-103783689 GCF_006229205.1 Suricata suricatta
CAGTGGAATCTATCTAGGATCTCACATGGAAAGAGGAACGATTAGCAACTGTAGTGCATGACTAAGTGTAAGACCAAGAGAAGATAGTAGCCAGCCTCCACGATGGCACTTAGTTTTCCTGGCTCTCGGTCTTCACAACCTTGTTCTAGAAAAGAATATATATCCCTTCAGATGACTGCAGCCCTGGATGATACCTAAATGCCAACCTTATGAAAGCAGCTGTGTTACAACCCCTGAGTTAGGCCACCTGAGGATCCCTGACTCTTGGAATAATTTGTGTGAACTAGTGAATTCTTGTTTTAGGCTGCTGAGTTTTGGGTTGATGTGGTATGCAATAGCAGAAAACTAATACAGACAAATACACATTTAAGGAAAATAAAATTCAGAGGTGTATTCTATTGCTTCTGTGTGGAAATGTTAAGGAAATAGAGTACACTCTTATGGAGGTGGGGGGCTCTTGAAACAGTTTTAAAGATCAGTTTCAGTTTGGATAATGGCTTGTTGGTGAAGAAGTTCTTAGGAATTGAGGAGAGTGGACTTAAATGTGCCACCAAGGCAGATGAAATATATTCATGATCATCCAAAGTGCTCTAAGCTGCCTGGATTCTGGGTACCTGGAAGGACCTAGATGATCAAATGCACCCATTTACCTACTCTCCAATTGATAAACTAGAATGTTGTTTAATAAATAGCCAGGGAGTGGGGAATAAATATACTAATTATATAAAATATTCTTAAGCAAGACATTCATAAAATTAATCTATGCTTTAGAAAGATTCACAGGGCAGTAATGAGTCATAGAATCTTTGATCTGTGCCCAAGTATGTTCTAAAAACTAGGTGAGACAATTATCACTGCTGAGAAGTTCAGTTTAGTGGGAGATGTGGGCAAGTAGAATCTTATCATGAAGGTTATATGTGATGTTTAACCGAAAAACACCAGGGGACAAGAAAGCCAAGTGTACTGAGCAGTGTCTTGTGTATATCTTGAAGGAGTAAATAAATGAAGAATAAACAAAGAATTTAAGTGGTCAACAGGAGAAAGTGAGAAAATATACATGTCATTTGCATGCCCCAAGTGAGTCAAATTTTTATACTTGTAAAAAAATTCAATCTTTATAACAAGGCTCAGCAACTGATTCTAATGCTTTTAATGGCAATACACAGGTGAGAAAAATGAAGCATTTTAGTCATACAGCTGGCAAGAGATCAAGCTGGGATTCAAATCAAGATCTGTCTAATAATACTTTTCTTAATGCTTTACACTCTCTGATACCAGAAGGCAACATTTGTCAGCAGTCACTGTAATTGGAAGTCAAGTTTGCCAAGCAAGACTGAATCAGATAAGACTTGACTTTGCTTTCTAACTGAGAGCTTGATTGTCTGTGTTGGGGCTGATACTCCTACTCAATTAAGCTGACACCATATGATCTGTTTGGTAGAAACTCATTATCTTGGTTCAGTGACTGAATCCAACATTTTTGTGACCTAGAATCCATTAAAATAGTTGGTTTGGTGGTCCTGCATAACCACGACTTAAAATAAGCAGCTTACAAATTTTGTTTTCACGTTGTGGAGTCACATAAATTAATGTTGGAAAGAGAAAACTGACTTGTAAAATGTTGGGGTTGAAGTAATTAAAATAATTTATTGAATAGGAATATTCTCCACCAGGCATGAACAGACTGAAAGTTTTACTGGGTCCTGAGCTCTAAATGAATTATAATACTAATAATACCCTACATTCATCAAAAGAACAGATAATCTAAATATAATTTCTATTGTTTTTATGAATAAATGATTGATCTTTATAGTATTCTATTATTCTCCTAGTTGTGTATTTACTTTTTTCTGCAATAAAAATGTAAGCAAAGAATTTTAGAATTGCACTATTAATACATTATATTTCCCAAGAGATTTGTATCTCTAAGCATTTTTGCTTAAATTTTTGATAGGATGTATTTTCTTTTCTCCTGATTCACAGACCTTCTGCTTTGGGGAAAACAATTAATTCTTTGGGGCCCATCAATGTGGCAACTCAGGGACTTGACTTCTTCTCATGTCCTTTCCTTCCATATCATTTTTTTACATTTCACTAGATCTCTTTCTTCTCCACACTAAATGCAATGCTCCCAGATTTCCTTGGGATTGATTGTGAGATTCTGACCTGGCATGTGAATTCTGCAATGGGGCACTTCCATTACGACCTGACAGAGGGACTTCCAAGGTCCTCACCCTGAAACTATATCCTCAGTATCATGTCCTACCTGAACATGGTCTTCAATTTGAAGTGAGTGGGAGCTGCTGCCTCAAAAGAGTTTCAGGGGACCCTGTGGTCACAAAAAGCTTATAATTTAATTTTCAGAAGTTATTTATTTTAAATCTGTTTCTATATATTCTCCTTAGGTCCAAACCTGTTTTATAATGCAACAGAAAGTAAGAATCTGAGAAGCAAATATACTCCTGACCTTCTCTCACCAAGGTGATATGATTTAAACATCAAGGACTTTTGCTCATTTCTCAAAGTCGCTAGGAGAACAAGTGCGAACCACACTGGTATATAGTAGGTGCTGACTTTGCCCTCAGAGTCCATCACATCAAGTCCTGGGAAAGCAACAATTACAAAACACAAAGTGAGCCTGAAACTGCAACTATCTCACAAACCTCTGACCCAGAAGACATCCCCACATTGTTATCCACTGATAATGAAAATTAGAACTTTCTCTTTTATTCTCTGTCTTGTGCTCTCTTTCTCTTACATGCATGTGCGCACGCGCACACACACACACACACACACACGCACACACACACACAAACCCACCCTTTCAGACAGTCAGAGGATCTTGATGATAAAGTACAGCAACAATTTCCTTATTTTAAGAATTTTCCAATTACTAATGTTATCACTATCATTTGGGAAATGTAAATGTCAGGTACTCCTTAAAATCACATCTTAATAAAGTAAAAATATTTCTGGAATATTGAGTGATTATAAAACATTACCTGGATATTCTTCTGTAATTAACATTCTCCTAATAATAAATAATAATTGTAAATTTCAGTTTTTGAACATTTATTTTGAGCCAGGCACTATGTGCAAAGGAAATTCCCAAAGTCCATACACATTGTAAATTATTGAAGTCATAAATGGTTGAAATTTACGACTGTCTCAGTAGAAACATAGTCTTACACAGTTGAGCTGATGGCCTGTAGTTAATTTGGTGGAATACATTTAAAGTGATTGAATGATTGAATTTACCACTTACATCACCAAGATTGATTTCCATCAAAATGGTTAACCATAGCCTTGTAGTGATACTCTCAAGAATACTTTTATTAAGTTGCTCTTACCCTGCAAATTCTACCTACCACCAAATTTACTCTTCACAAGAACTTCATGAGGTAAATAGCACATGTATGTGTGTGTGTGTCTGAGACAGTCTCAGAGAAGTGATGTAACTCATACATGAAAAGCCCGTCCTTCATTAAACTCTTACACTGAGGATTCATTCAAAGTACCTGCTAACAACTCTTTTTAGTCATGCTGGGATCACTCAAGTGTGAGGTGAGCAACACTGGTGTGGGATAGTCAGTTCCAGCCAACTCAGGAAGGAATGAGGCACTCATTTATGTGACTACACATGCTCTTTGTATTCTGCTCACACTCATCCATTCATTCGTTAACTCTTCCATTCTTTTGATTAATATTGACAGAATGCCTTTGATGTGTCAGACACTGTTAGCTTCTAGGGCTGCGATGATGTATAAGATGCCAATCTTTATCTCAGGTTGATTACAGTTGGAAGAGTGAGAGAGAAAAACATGCATATAATTAAAGAGGTGAGCAAAACCCCCTGGAAATGATAAGCCCATGGCCCAGAGTGAAATCCCCCAAACGTATGAGGTCTCAGCTGGGGCTTAACTAGGCTGTGTCCTAAAGGGAGACTGGGATTGTAAAAGGCTTCTAATGTAGACAGAGCGGTGCATGGTAGCCAACGGGAAGAGCGAGTATGGTTAAGCTCTGCCCTGCCTATTCTTGCTGTATACTTAATTGTAACTTTCATTACCTCAGAAGTTTCTGACACAAAGCTCGGCATTCAGAGAGACATTTCTTGTGGTACAAGAATAGCTGTTGGAAGTTTAAATCTTGATTCCTAACTCCACATTTTACCAATTTAGCGATATTGGGCTATTTAATTGAGGTGTCTGAGTTTCATATCCACTTCAGCAGAGAGTTAAACGCTGTAACCACCTCTAACAGGGCTGTTGTGGGGAAGAAATGAAGTAATATATAATAGACAGCACTTACGAGCTCCAAAGAGCTCTAAATAGCATGCGAATTTAATATCGCCAGTAACACATGGATGCTATCCTTTAACATCAGACTGCTTTGTTTGTTTTGTTTGGTCTTAAAAAGAATCTTTAAAAAAATCTCTTTGCTGTAGTTCTTTGTTTTCTGTTTTTGCAATACAGGTGTAAAAATTAATATTTTATTTACATGTGGGGTTGTAATTTTCAAGCAAATACCTGCATGATAAAAGAAAGGAAACTATGCCATATATCTAGTTTGTGTTCAAAATACCCCAAGCTGTTACTAAAATTATGCAACTCATTGAACAGACAAATGGACCTTTCCCCAATTGTTCTCAAGACTCAAACTTCCCCAAATTAGGTTTGTGGGAATACGGTGACTAACAAGGTCAACATTCACATGGGGGAGAATTTCTACGAATGGCATTGCCATTCTGCAAGGCATCTGGGGCTGGAATGTTTGGTGGCTTTTATTCAACTGTCACTTCTACATCACTGACATGTGTATACTTTCCTCTAACTGTCCATTGTGTTGACTCATTAGGTCATGCCTCTGGTTTCCCACCTGTACGTGACTACAGATATCTTTTCACAAGTATCTTTATTTTAAAAATATGGCTTTCAATCCTACAAAAACTTATGCTTTCTTTTATGTCACTTTTTAATTGATAATTTAAAGTATAATAGAATCATAATATAACTTACCTACACACATATACATGATATTTTAATTAAAATTAATACAACTTCCTTAAATAAGAATATGATAAAATATATGATTCAATATGCAAATACATAGACAAAACAATACTAGAAAGCATAATAAAGCAGTCAAATATCATGATTCCATTGTCTTGTACTGGTCACTCAGATAATCACTGTTGTTACAGAATTTCCAGAAATAGTGGACATCTATTGATAAAGTTATGAATAACATTATGGAAATTCTTTTCTCAATGTACTAAGTGTATTCCTTAAAGTCTAGGCCATTTTTCAAAAATATTTTTGTACATATGTAATAAAGAGTTAAGTTAGTCTAAGTTCAAATAATTATAAACCAGCTGTCATGTATGTAGCTTTCCAGTAGGACATAGAAAAGGTTGTGTGTGAAAAGACTATAAGATATTCTTTTCATTAATTATTTATTTTTTCTGGGAAAATACCTACAGCTGTTCCCTAGTCTCATGTGCAGTTTAGCCAAAGGAACAAAACAGAAGTGAGATATGCTGGTTTTAGTCAAGTCTTTTAAGAAAGCTTGCTCTGTCTTTGTATCAGTCATGTTCTTTGTTAGAAATCAGTGATATGTTCAATATGAGCAATTTAAGGAGAGTTGAATGATGTCTCTGTAAAGCTAAAAAGCAGGATATAAGATGTCATAAAGGATGGTGCAATTCTTAGGACTGGTAGGAGGGAGGTCATTGGTCTCTTTATGCCTGGAAGGGTGTGAAGAGGGTACAGTACCAGAAACACGTCTAGAGAGAGCTAGACTCTCTCAGGAGGCTGTCTTCCAAGAGATATGAGTTGAAAATCAGATATAGTCAGCTGACAGCAGCCCAATGGGGATAGAAACAAACAATTCAATGTCTCTTTCCAGCCTCCTTCACATTGCTCGCTCTTGTTTCTAACTGGTTAAGCCCCTCTGAAATCCAGTGGTCTGAGCACAGAGAAGCAGGAGGACAAATAGTGGGTAAAGGGGGCAAAGAAAAGGTACCCAACACATCCCTCCAAATGCTTTTTCCTCTTTCACTGGTTGAAGTCAATAATGATTGCTCTAGGATAACAGTTTTAATATTGTTCCAAGAATAATAGCCATGTCCCTTGGGGGGAAATCCTTAGAAATATAAATCCTCCAACTGGGCCGCATAAATACTAAACTTTGGGGTGGGACCCAGAATCTGGCATTTAAAAAGCCCTACAGGTGACCCCCCCCAAGCTAACTAAAGTGTGAGAACTATTGCTCTAGAAAAGTTGGAGCCATGTGTTGAAAGGGGTCTGTAAAAGAGTAAATTATCAGGCAGAGCCTCCTTCATAGACTGTCCTGTGATGTGTTGTGTTAAGCCATTGTCCCCTTTGGTTTCTATAGTTTTGAGAGTTTACTCCCATTGTAAATAATCAAGAGGGAGGCAAAGTTTTTTTGTTTGTTTTATTTGAGATTTACCTTCAGATTGCTAAACATCAAGAATCCGTATCACTGATTAATACTGCAAGCACCACCTCTAAATCTCAGCCTCTGGCTGGGACTACTTTTCTTGGTAAGCGTTTGTTTTAATGACTGTGCAGGACAGTCTGTATAGATTTTAGCTGAGGTGGTTTAGAGAATGCTTTACAATAAAGGTTCAGATTATAATCAATTTGTCTACTCACTAACCTGCTTGCATCTTTCTCCATCTATTCTACCATTTCTCCTGTTACAATGGAAGAAATATGCCTGCTTTCTATAAGCTTCTTTCTATTATCTATTTGGTTATCTTCTGGACCCTATGATAGACTCTTGACTACTAAAAAGATTTAAGTTTTAGGGATATATTGTCTTTACTGTGTGATCAGTTTGTTGTCCAAACCCCAAGTCATGAAAAAGGGATGTGCACTTTGCCTACTCCACTGGGAGACACAGCAAAGTCACATTGCCAAAGATATGAATGTATTATCTAATTACAAAGAAGAAATGGATAATTGAAAATAATAATTTGATCTCTTCCGGGTAATGCAGTGTTTATGGTAACAGCATGTTTACAGGCTGAACAAAATGGCCCAAGTGTGTCATCAAGGTCATTCATAAAACCCCATATGGCTAAATTTACTGGTTAATTCCTCATTCATACCTGTTTGAGCTCTTGTATATTACCCTTTTTGTAGGTTACCACCGCTTACTTCTTGAAAATCCCTATTCTCCAAGAGTTTTGAACACCAAAAAAACTTTAATTATTCTGCTACCCTGCTAGTTCTCATTCTGTCACTTTTGGTATCCACACTCTCTAAGTGCTCTTCTTCAGTCCCGTGACTTTAAGTCCTATTGGTATTCTAATACTTGACAAAGCACATCTCCAGCTCCAATCCTCCAGAGAGGAGAGTAACTGCTTCCGTGGCATGTCTACATGGTTGTCTGATAAGGATATGTACTTCAACATGGTGAAAGCAAGATCCCCAGGTCCCTAATTTAAAACGTTGCTGGCTGGTTGCCTTTTCAGTTTGGTTATTGGAACTATTATCCACTCAACTGTTCAGGCCCAAACCTACCCATCCTCCATGCTCTGTCTTCTTCCCTTTTTCTCTGCTTATAGTCCAATAAGTCCAGTACCACTTTCTCCAATTATTTTCTGGAGGTGAGCCATTTCTCATGTCTACTGCTGTCACCTCGTCTTTTACTGTTCTTCTCTGTACTCATGGCACTGTATCTTCTGGTCTCTTTCCGTTCCTTTCCACATGTTAGATACATGTGGGGTCTATAGTAATCAGGGTTTTAGTCTGCAGACTGTTTTTACCTCTTTCTACAATATTTCTTCCATGATCTTTATGTGGCGAGCTCTTTTACCAAAACATTTAGTTCTTAATTCTTCAGAGACCTTCCTTGATCACTCTATTGAAGTAACATCCTCTCTACAGCAATGGCACCTTTTACTATCTGACATTTTTATCTATTTAATTGCTTCCTTGTTAATCACCTACCATTTTCTCCCATATTATAAACTTGATGGAATGTTTTATTTTACTGCTACTTCTTCTACTCCCAGTAATGAAATCCGAGTCTAGAAAATTGTAGATGATAAATAGCTATTGAAAGTACCAAATAAGAATTTGTGTTACTATTCTTTTTGTTTCTTTTTAAGTTTATGTATTCTTTTTTGAGGAAGAGAGAGGGAGAAGGAGTGAGAGAGAAGAAAAGGCAGAGAATGCCCAGCAGGCTCTGTGCTATCAGAGCAGAGCCCTAAGCAGGTCTCCAACTCATGAACTGTGAGATCATGATATGGGCCAAAATAAGAGTTGGGTGCTTAACTGTCTAAGCCACTCAGGAACCCCTGTGTTGTAATTTTAAACACTCTTAATTTTTATAGGGGCACCTGGGTGGCTCAGTCAATTAAGCGTCCAACTTTGACTCAGATCATGATCTCACCATTTGTGAGTTTGAGCTCTGCACTGGGATCTATGCTGATAGCTCAGAGTCTGGAGCCTGCTTTGGATTCTGTGTATTCCTCTCTCTCTCTCTCTGCCCCTCCCCTGCTCATGCTCTGTCTCTCTCTGTATCTCAAAAATGAATAAACATTAAAAATATTTTAAAAACACCCTTAATTTGTCTAAAAGATAATCATATTGTGTGTGTTAACAAATTGCAATTTCTTAGTGGTAATGCATAGATTTGAAGTTTTAATTAAATGAACCAGAATTTAAGAAAACAACATGTGGCTCAGCACAAATCCTCAATGTTGCCTGTAATCTTACAGAGTGTGAAGCTGTAAATTGGCCAAAAGACAGGAGTATTTTTGAAGTGATATACAGTGGTGATTAACTTGCCAATCAAATCAGCAGGGAGGAAAGATGCTGCTTGATTGTTTTATTTTTATAAAAATTGCTTAATATGTATGGAGGTGCTGTGTCCATTAGAGATTGTGTCTGCACCTGAAAATAAGAATAAACAACTTTAGCATCTCTAACAAGTTTATGAACTACAGTAGGTTAAAAAAAAACAAAAAAGAAAAAGAAAAAAACAAAACAAAACAACAACAAAAAAAACCCAGAAATACATTCTCTAGAAGTGTTCTTTTCCACCTATCTGCAAAGTAAACATATCATTTGATCATTATTATTTTCTGGCAAAGAAGGAAACACAGATTTATTGAGTACCTCTTATCTTCTGTGCTAAATTTTAGAAAAATGACCATTTACAGTGTTATTCTATTTAACAGACAGTCAATAAGTGTGGTAGCTAACTCACTCTTGCTTACAAACAGCCATGTCATCAGTAGCAAACTACAATCACTCCCATGTATTATTATGGACCTAGAACCCTGCTAAGAATTGTACATGTATAATTTAGTTAAATCCTCATTATGGCCACAGGAGAGATGTTGTACTAGTCTGAGAAAAATCAGGATTTTGCAGTGTTAAGTACCTAGCCCAAGGTCACAGATCCAGAATTCGAACCTGGGACAGTGTGAAACCAAGGACTTTAGCATATGGCCTTAAAGAGTTGTTCTTTCTACAGCCCTACCCTGCCAATGACATTAACAGCTCTTTGTTCTATGTTGGTCACCTCTTTTTAGATCTTGTTTCCAGAGCTTCTTACATTCAGGTCTCCAGTGAATAGAATGGATTTATCAAATCACATGAAATGGCTCAGATCAAGGATGTGGAATTACTTGGTGCAATAAGAAGAGAGGAGAAGGATGAAGATGCTAAAAATGTGCTACAACACAAAAAGAATTTGCCAAACTCTGCACTGAGTGTTGAGCTACTTAAGATTCTAAAATTCACTGTTTTCTATGATTTATAAAAAATAACATTTTGAGAAATGTCTGTTGCTTAGACCCATTTAGATCCTGAACATATATAATGGGACAAATACACAATATTTTCTTTCTTTTCATGCTTGTGTTCACCAGAGGTCAAAACTGAGTCATACTGTAATTAGATAGACAGAAAATATTAAAATTTTAAGGGAGTACCTTCAAATTAATGTTAAAAATATAGTCCAGGATGATGTTTAGATTTTAATTTCAGATGAGATATTATAAATAAAGGAACATTAAGGAGGGCCCAGGAAAGGATTTGAAACATTTTAAACATGTCTGAGAATGGAGCTACCAAACCTTGATTCTCAAGATGACGTATCAAATTTATAGAGTCTAACATGCATTTGTCTCAGGATTACTCATTCAGTACAATTAAAACCACTTCTAAATCCAAGCAATCCTATCCATCCATTATCAACTTATGCCCAGCATTATTTTTCTTAATCTGATGGATAAAAAATTAAAGACAAGTCTTACTCAGAAGACATTTGAAATTAGGTAAGAGAGGCAATGCCATATAAGAAACAAGGTAAAGGCTATACCAGAGAATTTTGAAGTAGGTGATTAAGAAATTAATCGCTGCTGAGTTTGTTATTGATGTTTCCAATACCAATCATTCACTATTTAATCAACACACACATATTTCATCTTTTCTCTGACTTGTTGAATCTTTTATAATCTATGTCTACCAGAACATATAGTTAATAAGCTGTATCAAAACAATTACTTCTTCAAATTAAAATTGTTATGTTCTTAAAACTTATAAAGTGTAAATGTAGCCTCAGAATGCCTTCAATAAGTAAATATCTTCCTCAGAGATAATCTGACTTTTGTTTCATTGTGGTGAGAGCCAGAATTTTAGATAACATTATTTTCATGAAAGGTTGAGATTTGTTGACCCAGCATTTTTATCTGTTACACAAACACACTTCAGAAGTAAGTAATAGGTCACTGTGGAAGGAATTACTAAGAACTGATGCTCAGCTCTGTTGAATAACTTAATGGAGGTCAGAGATATACCAATGGTAGAGGAGGGCCTTGAACCCACATCTGTCAGATACTGTGTACTTCCAATAACACTTCTTAGTATCGTTTCTCCACCAAAAGAATAGCCTGAGAGAAGAGAAAGAACCATTCATGAAGTGGTGTATAAGCAGTACTTCTGAAGTGGAAATGGCTACTATAAGTAGGGGAGACAGGAAGACATGTTTGCGTATAGCAGCAAATCATGGTGAGGAAGAGAAGATATAAGTCAACGGAGGCCCTGGCATTTTGGGATCATTTGGAACAAAACTGGAATTGTTCTGGAAACAACAACAACAAAAATATAAAAGGTTTTACTCTTTTTATCAGAATGATGACAGATAAAGGCGTGAACTTCAAAAATGCATCTAGAGAAATGCACACCTAACAGTTTGGATGATAAAGAGACAAGGGTTGGGGAGCTCAGTCTTTTGAAGCAGGGGCTAAAATGAGGTTTATTTAAGGACTGAAATAAGGGAAAAGGTGACATTTGAAGGATCTGTGGGACCTGGACACTGATTGGCTTTTAGGAGAAAAAGTTCAGGTAAAAGCTCATTTTGAGAGTAATGGCTTGGCATTCTGAGAGAATGAAGTAATCACTAGTGAAAAAGTGTCTCCCCAAAAACCTCAGTCCACACGCACACATACAGAATAACTATTTAATTCTCCCATGACCAGATGCAGAGAAGCAGTGAGTCAGCCCTAACTGACGTTCTTGGGAAGAAATCCAGCCTCTGGTACATATCGGGACATTTTCTCTTAATTCCGGAAATTGCTCTTGATCATAAGTGCCATATTCTGAACCAGTGATTCCGTTTTGCAAAATAACTTGACTTTTGGAACAAAGACAATATATCAGTATCATTATTACTATAATTTTAAATACATTTCTTATAAATAATTGATGGCTGTTATTTATTCATCATTGAATTAGAAATTCAAAGTGAAACTAAGTGAGCATCCTAAAAGAAATTTTCCTTCCAGCTGAAGGTATTTGGAAAATCATAAGAGCTTCTGACTGACTGATTGTCCTAATATTCATAAAGTGGTCAAACTGTGTTTTATATCCTCTAGAAGATTCCATTAAAATGTAACAGCAACATTAACAAAGCCACTAACATAAAACATTCACTTTCTTGTGGGTGAAATCAGTTGTCAAAGAAGGAGTGAGTCCTAGTTAGACCTAAAAAAGCAATTTTCAGGGCCCAAATACTTATTTCTTAGTAATTACCTTCCTCAAATTACTGCATGCCTCCCAAAGATGCTAAGAAGGTGTACATTCAGTAGGGATTTGGTCCAAATGTACGTCTAACCTCCAAATATGTTTAATAAAATCAGATACTATAGAGAACAGATTCTGTTCTCAATCTTGTATTCCCCTTCACTCTAGGGTATAAAGGGCTGCCAGACCTGATATCCTTTCTTCTGAACTATTTGCAAATGCCACTCCCAATGCCTTCCCATGGCCTAAGCGACAGGTAGGTACGCAAGATTTCTTGAGGCACTTGAGCGTGGGGGCTAAAAGTACGAGCTGTGGAATTAAGATGTACCGGAAAGAATCCTGGTCTCTCAAATTAAGTTTTTGAATAACTTTGAGAATTTCTCTTAAACCTCACTTCTCTAATTTGCAAAATGGAGCTAATAATGGTGCTAGAGTATTAGGGCATTTTGGGTACATCTCATGGTGTACATATGGAAGCCCAGCACTTAGAAAGAGTAGTGCTAGTATTATCTTAAAGATGTATTTTTGTTATTTTTTTGAGATAAATTTTGCTTGAGTTTGGTTTCATTTACTTTCCTTCCAAGATTTTATTTAAATTCAAGTTAGTTAACATATAATGTAGTATGGTTTCAGGAATAGAAGTAGTGATTCATCACTTACCTGTAATTCCCAGTGCTCATCCCAGGAAGTGTCCTCCTTAATGCCCCTCACCCATGTAGCCCATCCCTCGCCCACCTTCCTTCCAGCAACCCTCAGTTTGTTCTCTGTATTTAAGAGTCTCTTATGGTTTGCCTCTTGCTCTGTTTTTATATTATTTATTTTTCCTTCCCTTCCACTACGTTTATTTGTTCTGTTTTTTAATTTCCACACATGAGTGAAGTCATATGGTATTTGTCCTTCACTGCATAAAAGCATTCTGCAAACCAAGGTACAGGTCTGACTGTTCCTTACCCATTCTTTGTGGTCCCCAGCAAGGGTTCTCTTGACTTCCCTAACCTGTTCACTCTAATGGAATGGAACAAAGAAAATATACCTTTCAAGAGAAAAGAGAACTCTAACTCCATCTAAACCTGATTCCAAACAGGGAGTTTTCAGAGTGGCCACTGAATGTCTCAGAGCCCTTATGTTATGAGAATTGCTCCTTCGGAGAGCAGAACGGTAAACTGGGACAGGTTAACATGTTGAATGAACACCCTGAAATTAAAGTGAATCCAACAGCAGGGGAGAAAGTAGTTAAATTCAGTTATGATTTGGCTTTGGCATCACTAAAAAGCAGTGCACTGAAACAGGACTGAATGAGTGAGTACAGGTAATAAGTATTAGGGGGTGCAGAACAGAGGTACCCAACCTTTGTGTGCATAAGAATCACCAAGACGGCACAGTTTCCTCCTTAGTTCCAAGAGATCTTGATGCTTACACCCAGAAATTTGCATTTCTAGACATGGCAGGTCTGGGGAACACCTTTTGTGAACCACTAGTTAAAAGACAAAATGATCACCCATACTTTTCAATTGTCTACCAATACTTCTACATATATATCAGACACTTGATACTAATTAAGAAAAGTAAATGAAGAAAACAAATATTCTTATTTTAGAGAAATATTTTAGGGTAACAATGATACCAAAAGCAATAGCTATTATTCATTTTGTGCCAGGCTCTTCCTATAAATGAAATCTAAGATATACAATAGGCCTATAAGTAATGCCTTACATTTTTTGAAAGGCATATATTGAGATGGCAGACAATTTAAGTAATTTGTTCAAAGTTACACAGAAAATAAATGGTGGTTCGAGAATTCAAATTTGTGCTTCTCTGATGTTAAAACTTATTTTTTTAGGGCACTGTGGTGGCTCAATTGGTTAAGTGTCCTACACTTGATTTTCGTTCAAGTCATGACCACAGGGGCAAGGGATAGAGCTTCATGTTGGGCTCTGTGCTGAATGTGGAGATTGCTTCAGATTCTTTCTTTCCTTCTGCCCCCCTCAGCTACTTATGTGTCCTCTCTCTCTCTCTCTCTCTCTCTCTCTCTCTCTCTCTCTCTCTCTCTCTCTCTCTCTCTCTCTCTCTCTCTCTCTCTCTCTCTCCCTTGAATAAAAATTTAAAAGAGGCTCCTAGGTGGCATCTGACTCTTGATTTCAGCTCAGGTCATGATCTCAAAGTTTATGAGATTGAGTCCTGCATAGGACTCTGAGCTTACAGCATGGATTCTCTTTTTATTTCTCAAAATAAATAAACATTTAAAAAATTAAAATACAACTTAAGGGTGCCTGGGTGGCTCAGTCAGTTAAGCGTCCTACTTTGGCTCAAGTCATGATCTTGCACTCTGTGAGTTTGAGCCTCCTGTCAGGCTCTGTGCTGACAGCTCAGAGCCCGGAGGCTGTTTCGGATTCTGCGTCTCTCTCTCTCTCTGTGCCCCTCCCCAACTCGCACTCTTTTTCCAAAGTAAATAAACATTAAACAATATTAAAAGAATTAAAATTAAAATTAAAAAAACCCTACTCTTTAAAAAGTCAGTAGTTATAAGCTGCCCATAGTAGACATGAGGTTAGCAAGGAGAAGATCAAACATTAAACAGTCAGGGTCATACACACAGCTCACTAAAGAGTCCAGTATCTGCCCTCACAAAAATTTTTGTTTCTCTACATATAGAAATCATAACCTACAGAAGGAACATAAGTCATTTTTATGATTTGTGTGTGTGTGTGTGTGTGTGTGTGTGTGTGTGTGAGTGTATGTGGCACTGGACACTTTATAAATAATTACTTTATACCTATTTGCCTCTAAACACAAGGTGTGTGTGTGTGTGTGTGTATGCACAAGTGTGCACATTTTCTGGGCAAGGTATTAAAAATTCATCTGATATTTTATTCAGCTGTCTAAATCAAACATTTGTGTGTTGTCAAATATATGTGTATTTGACAATGTCTAGAAACTCTCCTGAACGTTTCTACTTTTCAGCTTTTCCTCTAGATGTTTTGAGAGAGTTAAGTCAAGTTGTGAAATTGTACTTTCTCTCTGCATGCCTAAATTCTTTTACATTTCTATTTAAATGCAGGTGCCATATTTATAACCATGTGTTCAGGAGAGTGGCTGGCACATATAAGTGACTTAATTTTTGGCTGTCTCAGCACTGCTAATGCATACAATGAATGAGATTGGACTAGTTCTTTCTTTTTTTAATGTTTTACTTATTTTTGAGAGAGAAATACACAGTGTGAGCAGGGGAGGGTCAGAGAGAGACACACACAGAATCTGAAGACAGGCTCCAGGCTCTGAGCACAGAGCCTGACACGGGGCTCAAACCCACACACCGTGAGATCATAACCTGAGCTGAAGCCGGACACTCAACCGACTGAGCCACCCAGACGCCCCAGGATTGGTTATTTTTTAACAACAACAACAGGAAAAGGATTCAAGGCCTACTTGACCCTTATGTTGAAAACTTTCAACGTGGCTTTACATGTACCAAAAGAAGGAAAAGAAGGAAGTAAGTAAAGAGATTAAAAAAAAAAAGGGAAGAGAGGAGAACAGGTGCAAAAAACTTACATGAAAACATTTCTTGTAATTAGTAGGGACCTATAAAATAAAGAGCATATTAAAAATAAAAGCTTGGCAGAGTCCTACACAAAATGACCTTTCTTACTGATACCTTTTTCCTTTTAGCTTTATTGAAATATAATTGATATCTATCACTATATAAATTTAAAGTATAGAATATGTTGATTTATACACTTATATAATGTAAAATGATCACCACCATAACATTAGCTAACACATCCATCACATCACACAATTACTGTTTCTTTTTTGTGATAAGAACATTTAAGAACTACTCTCTTAGCAACTTTAAGTATATAATAGAGTATCATTAAGTATAATAACCAAAATGTGCATTATATCCCCAGAGTTTATTCATCTTATTACGGGACACCTGTACCCTGAGATATATATTTCCTCATTTGCTCCACCTCCATCCCTAGTAACCACCACTGTACTCTTTTTGTGCTATCAGTTTGGGATTTTTAGATTCCAAATATAAATAAGATCTCACAATACTTGTCTTTCTCTGTCCAACTTGTTTCACTTAGCAGAATGCCCTCCAGGTTAATCCACAGTGTTACAAATGACAGAATTCCTTTATTTTTAAAGGCTGAATAATATAACATTCCATATATATTCCATATATAAAAATTCACATTCATCCATTCATCCGTCAACTCACATTTAAGTTGTTTTCATACCTTGGCTACTATGAATAATGCTTCAATGAACACATTAAACAGAAATACAGATAGCTCTTCAAGATAAGGATCTTGTTTTCTTTGGATAAAGACCCCAAAGAACAGAGTTTGCTGGATCCTTTGGTGGTTCAATTCTTGATTTTGTGAAGAACCTCTGTACTGTTTTCCGCGGTCTCTGTCCCAGTTAGCATTCCCAAAATCAGTACACAAGAGTTCTCTTTTTTAGAAATCCTCAGCAATACTTCTTACTTCTTGTCTTGTTGACAATGGCCATTCTAACAGGTATGAGATGATATCTTCTTGTGGTTTTGACTTAAGTTTTGCTGATGATTCAGGACGTCAAATACATTTTCATGTACCAATTGGTCATTTGTAACTTTTCTTTTTTTTTTAATGTTGTTTATTTTTGAGAGCGAGAGGGGAGGGGCAGAGAGGAGACAGAGGATCCAGAGCAGGCTCCACCCTGACACCAGAGAATGAGATTCAATCTCAATGAACCTTAAGATCATGATATGAGCCAAAGTTGGATGTTTAACCCACTAAGCCACCAAGGCACCCCCGTATCTTTTCTTTAGGAAATGTTTATTAGTTCCTCTGCCCATTTTTGAATTGATTATTTGTCTTTTTTGCTATTGATTTACATAAGTTCTTTATATATTTTGGATACTAACACCTTATAAGATATATGGTTCACAAAACAAGATATCATCTCATACCTTTTAGAATGCCTAGTCTATTCAAATGTGCAGCCACCAAAGAAAGGCTATGAGAATCATAAGAATAATGAAAGGTCACTCTACCAAAGGAATGAAGCAAACCTCTAGGATCTGGTCTCAAATAAATGGAGATCCAGGTATTGCCTGACAAAGAATTCAAAATGCATTATTCTGAAGATGCTCAGAGAACTACAAAGCAACGTAGATAAAAGATTTAATGATATCAGAAAAATAATCCAAAAACAAAATGAGAATATCAGTAAAGAGCTAGAAAACGTAAAAAAATAAATTCTGGGTGCGCCTGGGTGGCTCAGTCTGTTGAGTGTCTGGCCTCGGCTCAGGTTATAATCTCACGGTTCATGGGTTCAAGCCCCATGTCAGGCTCTGTGCTGACAGCTAGCTCAGAGTTTGGAGGCTGCTTTGGATTCTGACCCTCCCCTGCTCATGCTGTCTCTCTCTCTCTCTCTCTCTCTCAAATAAATAAATAAATAAATAAATAAATAAATAAATAAATAAAACAGTACAATAAATTTTTTTTAAATAATAAAGATAAATTCTGAAGCTAAAACTTTCAATGAATTAACTAAAGAATGCAATGGAGAACAGTAGTAGGACATCTAGGTGAGAGAGTCTGAAGAAGCAGTTACCACTTTCAGACTTTATGGACTGACTTCAATAAAGGAAAATTTTCATCTACAAGTGGGCCATCTTGGAGCATGTTTTGACCCTGGGGCTAGTGGTGCAGGGAATCAAATGAAGGAGTACTGGGTTTGGGGGTGCTCTCTGCCTCTTCAGCTGGGGTCACTGGGGTCCACAGCATTGACAACTGTTGAAGAGCACTGCAGAATCTCTGTAGTAGCTGCAAAGACCAGCAGGGTCCTCACTGGCACCTCCAGGTCCAGCAGCTAGGGCCCAGGTTAGGCAACGGTAATGGCTGGAGCCAGTGATGTGCATATGCTTAACTGCAGCTCCAATTTCAGGTTCCTGCGTGATGGCAGAGGTCAGTTGCACACAGATGTAGTGGTGGGATCATGCAGAGAGCAAAATCAAGGTCAATTCCATACTTTACTGGCAGATGCAGAGGCTCTGGCTGTCAATATTTTTTTCCCCTTGACCATAGTCTTCCCTCATGCATGTACACCTCAGCAGAGGCCAGTAGGTATATGGGTGGAGGGACCAGCTGCAGGTGAATTCATGTCAATGACATAAGATGTGATCAAGGCCTAGAAGCACCTGTGAGGGGCCCTGTGACTGCATAGTCTCCCCTCAGGTGTGTACAGGATACTGGAGACCAGCGAAGGGCATCCGGCTGGCAGCATGCAAGTGTACAGCTGTACAGGGTAAGCCTGAGCACATACACAGGCACAAGGGTCAACAGCAGGGGTCTAGCCTGGCTTCTTGCAATCCTGTAGCTGAAAATGCTTGAGTTGCCTGCTGGGCACATCCAGTCTTCAGTGAGAAGTAGAGGTAGTGAGCAGAGAGGATCATGAGAGAAGATGTCAAGGAACACAAATTCCTTTGAGGTGACAACTGTTGAAATACACAAGGAGTCCACAGTGGCTGGGCTGGGTGACAATATTTTCATTGATGAATCTGCTGGATTTGTCTGAAGAGCAGGTTGCCATGAACTGCAATGGCTCCCACTACTTGGCTGCCATTAGGAGCCCCTATTTTTCTTTCTTGTTCCTTGCCATCTTTATATATCTCAGCTTTGCTGGTGGAGGTGGGGGTAAAACTGAATTGAAACCTTTGTGCATTGCCCTGAAAAGATGGGTGTGTGTGTGTGTGCTGATTTCTCTTCATACGTCTCTTTTTCTCATAAAATGAATTCTTTGCTGCTGGTAAACTTCCTGGTGCTGAGCAGCCAATGGCAGCTTTGGGGATAGAATGATGCAGAGGAATGCAACTATCTTCCTTTTCTTCTTGTATGGATATTCTCTTTGTTGTTGTTGTTGTTGTTGTTCCACTGCATTGCTAAAGTTTCTTAAGTGCACTCCACAGGTCTCACAGTGCTGTTTTCTTCATGAAAAGCTGTGTAACTGTTGAGGGGTCTGGGTCTCCTATGCTGTTATGTCCACACTATTACTCCACAAAATGACTTTTGAGCTAAGATAGTGAGGGTCTGGTACCCAACTGAATCTTGGGCAACTATCTTAGCTTTTCAGATCTTCAATTTTATTTTTTAATAAAAATATGGAAACTTTACTGTTACATAGATTGTGGTGAAGGTTAATGAGATCATTACCACAGTGCCTGGGAAAGTGCAGAAGATTGGCGGGTAGTAATGTTAGTTGATTATTATGACTATTATTATTATTGTCATTATTTTGAAATACTCAACCTCATACTCATGCCTATTCTCATCTCACCCTGTCGTTCTTGGGCTCTCTAACTCTCTAACCCTGTCCACTGGTATTCCTGAACAAGATTCTCCTGGCTGACCCCCTACTTCTAATCTCATCTGTTTTCAATTCCTAATAGAGTTATTTTAAAACACAAATCTGGTCATGGCAGTTCTGTGCTTAAGGAAGGGAGTCATCATGTCACTAACTCTCATGGGCACCAGTATTCATAAAGCATGCTTCGTATGGTCACATCATTTCCCTCCTTCATTACAAGCCTGGAAAGATTTTTTTTCCATTTTTATATTGAGAGATGAAAATACCAACATTAGATAAACTAAGTATAGATTACCATAAGAATGGCAGATGTGAAATAATGAAAATGTAGAACTTACCAATGATTATAGGATAAAGTGCAAATTCCTTAGAAACATAGATGGTGACTCTTAATCTAAACCTCATTTTATAGTTACCATCCCCTCTACTCACTTATGGCCCTGGAAGAATTCCAAGGGTATCTGTGCACTTGCAAATGCCACTTTTCCTGGAACTGTGTCCCTCCAACCTTTTTATCCAAATAAAACCTATTTATTCTTTTAAGATCCAGCTCCAAGAGATCCTCTTTGAAGTTTCCCTGGAATCACACAGAACTATTTTTTTCTGGCTAAATATATCATATAGGTTGCATATAAAGAACCACAATTATTCTAACTCATACTACAATTGTGGGCTTATGTCTCTGCCTCTTCCATGAGACTATATGTTTTGTGACCCCAGGGATTAAAATAGTGACCAAACTTGAGAGTGTCTCAGTAAATGTGTGATGAAGGAATCAACAAAAGAATAAATGAAAACTATAGAAAAGTAAACTAGGCCCAGAGTGTCCCATTTGCCCAGGTTTCTAACACTTAGCAAATGTGAAATTATGACCTGCATACTTGGATTTTCTAATTGAGAGATGAAGCTTACCAAAAAAAGTAAAAAGCAATCTATAAGGTAAAATAAAATAATTCAATGAGTACAGGCATTATTTTGTTATAGTTGCAATACAGTTTTAATTCATAGCTTCATTGCATAGATGACTAATTATTATATTATAAATTTCTCCAAATATTGTAAAGCAACTAATTAAAAAATGAGTCCACAAATTACTAACTTAAGAAATCCTTTTATGAGCTGTATTTATAACTAAACACTGTAATAAAGTTAGCTAAACTATAACTAAAGGAAATATTAACCTATAGTGTATTTCTAAACATAGGTGGAAAAACATATGAAAAGAGTAATGGTAGTTATCAAGAAGTTCATGGAGGTAGATTTAGAAGAAGAGAGCGCCCAGAACTTGGAAGAGCTGAGAAGGAAGGTCTCACTCATAGCAGCATCTGAATCTGACAGCATTGGTCACTTCTCCTTCTTAAAACTTCTAAGAACACTTTGAACTCCCCTTTTTAAATTAAATTATTGAAAGACCCTAGAATCTGCCACTCTGCCCTCATCGGACCTTACCTTCACCTGGTATGCTGGTATACCAGCTAAGCATCATCCTCATAATTAAAAAAATCAATTTATCCCAGTCTGGAAGGAATAATGAGTGAATTAAGTATTTTTTTCTCAACAAAAATCCTTCCCAGGCTGGAGGATAGTGAGTAGATCAAACACCAAGGGCAGGGAATAATCTCTGTAGATACAAGTTGAGTTAGGAGGATAGACTTAAATAGTCTTTAAGAAAATTGACTTTATTTCCCTCCAAAGTCATCTTTGTGGTAAATAGAAATACATGCATATTCATACATATATCTACATATTAATAAACACATTTTAATCTGCTAATACATTCCTGGCTTCCTAATGGTGGTATATGTATCCTAAATATCAAAATTAAAGACATAATTTTCATTAAAAAGAACTTACATTTTCAGACTAAGTTTAATTTGACAGCATACCTTTATCTCAGTGAGTTTTATTTATTTATTTATTTATTGACAATTCTGTGTTCTTTCTGGAAATAATGTAAGATACGTACATGGTAGTCTTGTGGGGAAGTGATTTGGCTCTCAGTGACAGAGAGAAAGTAAATGAGTTGAATGAATAGAACAGGAAGTAGTCAAAGACTCAGCCTGACAGGGTATTAATCAGATGGTGTCTTTTCTTCCTCATGCCAATTTGTAATGATGATGATGTAACTGATCAGTTTATTATATTTTAATGGCATGCTCTGTTTTTGCCTTCACTACTTTTCTTTTTATTCATGATGACTTCATGCAGAATTCTCATACAGTGTGCTTCAATATAATATATTTTAGTTACTAGCCTTTCTTGAATTGATAGGGCAGAATTGAATTAGGATCGCTGAAGTAGGATAAATTGAAGAAGAAAAATTAAATACTCTGACTCAAGCAAAAATGGTTTCTAAAATAAAAGACAGAACTAAAGAAATATAAAAATATGGAAAGAAAGAAATAGAAAAAAAAGAAGGCAGTCATTTGATGTTGGTTCAAATAAGTGAGTTAGTGTGTTTATCCCAGGGGCAGGCAGATACAATGAAGCTTGAAATAGACCATCATCCCTAGAGCTAAAATGCAAGCATATTTCCTATTTCTCTTAATCACAGAAATCAATAGTGTTCTCCCCAGTTAGATTTAATAGACCTCTTAGCAAATTCAAATAACCAAAACTCATGTTGCAGTTGTTTGATGGGAGAGAATATTAAGAAGCTGATGCAGATATTGTTGATAATGGGGTTATTTGCCAAAAACTGATACAGAGTTTTCATGTCATCTCTACAGGTGCTGTTAATGAGGCTTGACATATGTGAAGACAAAATTTCTCTATCAGAAAAATGTGGTATTTCAAATGGCATATCCACCGTCTTGCATATACCATGGAGTTTGATGCTCTCATTCTTAGCATGGTATCACTGGAATGGTGGTGAATTTCAGACATTGGGTACTAATTCACACATAACTGTCTTCACATTAAGACCACTTCAGTAAATACAAGGCATTGAAATCCTCAACACTCCTCATTAGCCATTAGAGGCATCATGAATTAGGCACATTGCTCTTCCCTGTGAAGATCAAATTTAACCATTTAAGATTCAGTAACAGAGCAGCCACTCTCAGCTGATAGTGAGATAAAGTTTATTTGCTACATTGAGCCTACAGTAAGGAGTCCTTGAGGTCAAGCACTGCTGTCCCATGATACTGATCCTGCTGCTATTGCTAACAGGCACCCACAGTCCATTCAACTTCTATTTTATGACAGGTACTAAGGTAAGCTAAACTGTTACAAAAATAAATATGGTTGCTTCCCTTATGGAATTTATAAATCTTCCTAAACAGAAATAATAGCTGTGCATTTTGGTTGCTCAAAATATCATAAGACAAAATAAAAAAAAAAAAGAAAAGAAAATAGCTATTACAAGATCATTTTTCAAGTGACCAAAGAGACAGAAAGTCATAATACCTACTCTAAGGCACATAATTCTCATCTAAGAAATCATCTAACACTACCTTGAGTTATATATACAAATTCCTAGATAGTCACAACTACCAAAGCTGACACATGAAGAAATAGAAAAGCTAATTTGAAATATAACAAGAAAGAAGATCAGCTTGGTGATTTTAAAACCTTCCAGAACTAGATGGCATCATTGGCAATTTTTAGTGAATTTAAAGATGAATTAATTCTTCACATCAATTATTCACAAATACTTCCAAAAAATAGAAAAAGAGGGCTTACTTCTCAACTTATGCTATAAATGAAAATTGGTATTACTTATACCAAAACCAGGGAAAGATATCACAAGAAAAGAAAGCAAAAGATTGATATTTCTTATGAATGTAAAAATCTCCTACAAAATACTAGTCACCATAATTCAGGCAATATATTAAAAATATACAAATAATCAAATAGTATTTATTTCAAGTATGCAAGGTTGATTTAACATCTAAAATCAATCATTATAACAAACTAAATAATATGTTAAAGAACAAATATAAAGTCAATCAAAAAATGAAAGAAAAGCATTTGACAACATTTGACATTCAAAAAACAGAAAATAGAAGGGAACTTTCTCAACCTGATAAAAGGGATCTATGGAAAATGCACAGATAATATTATACTTAGTGGTCAAAATATGAGGATTGTCTCCATAGATCAGAAGCAAGATGTCCATTCCCACAATTTTTACTCACTATTGTACTGAAGGCTCTATCCAGAGCAAATAGGAAAGAAAAAACAAAACAAAACACAACAAACAAAAACATTCAGAGTGGAAATAAATGAGCAAACTCTTTATTAACAAGTGGTATGATCTGAATAAAGAAAATTCTTTTTAAAAAATCCTTTAAAAAACTATTAGAACCAATAGGTGAGTTCCGGAATGTGGGCAAAATATAACATAAACAGGAGACTCTCATAAACAAAAGAAAATAAAATGATCAAATCTTAGCAATTCAAAATTGTCAACATATAGGAAAACAAAACAAAAACAAATTTATTATGATTAAGTGGAGTTAACCTGAGGGATTCAAGATTAATTTGATTCAAGGTTTGGTAGGTCTGTGTCTCACTCTCTTTCTTCCCCCCTCTCTCTCTCTCTCTCTCTCTCTCTCTTTCTCTCTCTCTTTCAAAAATAAATAAACATTTAAATTTTTTTAAAAAAAGAAACATTTGAAAAATTCATGACCCCCCAGAAAACAATAAATACCAAAGACCTTTTTCAACCGGATGTTTTTAAATGTCATCTATAAGGGTGCCTGGGTGGCTCAGTTGATTGAGCGTCCAATTTCAGCTCAGATCATGATCTCACAGTTCATGGGTTCAAGCCCCGTGTTGGGCTCTGTGCTGAAGGATCAGAGCCTGGTGCCTGCTTCCGATTCTGTGTGTCCCTCTCTCTCTGTCCCTCCCCTGCTTATGATCTCTTTCTCTCAAAAATAAATAAATGTTAGGAAAATTTATTTAAAAATATCATCTGTAGAAAAAAATAACTATCACTTAAAATCATGATTTTTATACTTAGGTCAGAGATAAGACAAGAATTTATATTCCTGATTTGTTATTTCAACATTAGTGGTTCTAGGCAGCTTAATAAGATATGACCAAAAAACAGCAAAACAAGAACTGAAGCTTTCTTTAGTCACAGATGATAGATTTTCCAAATATAAAATACTAAGAAATTTATTTAAAAGCTGCTAGATATAATATGTGAGTTTAACAGATGAATAAATTTTCCCCATAGCTTAATAGAGTATTTAAGTTAGTAGCTTCAAAAACAAACCATTATTATATCACAGCTTACTTTAGGTCGGGAGTAGAGACATGATTTCAGAGGGATTTCTGTGTAGAGTTTCACAAGGCTGCAAAAAGTCTTCAGTGTTATTCTTATCTGGGGAGACATCCACTTCTCCAATCATGTGATTGTTCACAGCACTGCATTTCTGGTAGTTGATGGATTTAGGCAGCTGGCTTGTTCTAAGCTGGCAAGGAAGAGAGAGAATATGCTAAGTCAGTTACAGAACTGTCTTAAGTCATAAAACATGATCATGGTAGTGACACCCACCGTTTTTGCCGTATTCTATTATTTAAAAAGCCAGTCATAGGTCCCATCATGTCCAGAAAACCAGAAATAAGTTTCAGCCAGTCTCCTCAAGAATCCTTAAAATGATCACTTATGAAATGAACCAATTTCTTGATATATACAAACTACCAGAACTCCCTAAAGAAGAAATAGATAAACTGAACAGTCTTGCATCTGTTAAAGGTATTGAATTTGTAGTTAAATCTTTCCCCAAAGACAACTCCAGGACCAACTAGAATCCCTAGAGAATTCTGCCAAACATTTAAGAAAAGAATAATGTTCAGCTTACACAAATACTTTCAAAAATACAGAAAAAAGATAACATTTTCCAACATTTTATGAGGCCAGCATAAACCTAGCAATAAAACCAGAAAATAATACTACTTTAAGAAAACTTCAGGCCAATAGTCTCCATTGTTGTGAGTGCAAAAATAATCAACACAATATTGAAAATAAAATGTAGACATTTATAAAAGTGATAGTACATAATAAACAAGAATTTATGTAATTGTAAGAGTTCAGATTTCAAAAGTCAAACAAATTAATAAAAAAGAACTAAGAGAGAAAAATCAGAATAACCCAATAGGTACAAAAAAAAGACATTTGACAAATGTCACAACCACATTAATGACAAACATTTTCAGCAAATTAGGAATAGAAGTTTCTTGATGTGATAAAAGACATCTATGGAAACTTCCATCTGACACCATACTCAATAGTGAAACATTAAATGTGTTGCCTTAAAAAACAAAATAAGAGCAAGGATATCTCTTTTCACCACTTTTATTTCACATTTTTACTGAAGGTTTTGTTCTAATAAGTACAAACTGGAACTAAAAGGCATAAAGATTAAAGAAGAAAAACTGTCTTTATTTTCTGATGACATAATTGCACTCATAAAACACCAAAAAAAAGGTTGACAAATAACCAATAGAACTAAGTTAATTTAGCAAGATTGTAGGGTAGAGGGACAATAAAAAATATCAATTGCATTTCTAAATATTAGCAACAAAATTTTAGAAAATGAAAAGCATAAGAAACATTAAATATTGAGGAACAATTCTAATAAAATCTCTACTAGGGCTCTTCATTAAAAACTATAAAACATTGCTGAAAGAAGTTTTAAAATGGTTTAAAATGGAAGGATATACAAAATATGTGTATATATAACATATATAAATAATATATATAATATACATGATTTATATAGTTATAAATATTAGTATATTATAACTATACTTATAAATATATAAGTAAATTTAATATGCAAATATGTACATAAAATTATATGTGTATATATGTCATATTTAGGAATCAGAAGACTCAATACAGTTAAGATGCCTATTCTTCCTAGAAAATATGGTTCAGTTCTAAAATTTATATGGAATTGCAAAAACTCTAGAATAGATAAAATGTTCTAGAATGAGAACCAAATTGGAGGACTACGCTCCTTGAATTCAAAATTGACCTTAAAGCCACATCAATCCAAACAGTGAGATATTTAGAGAACAATTAGATTAGCAGAGGAGCATAAAGTCCAGAAATAGGTCCACAGATCAGTCATCAACACTTACAGCTGATCACTGAAGCTATGCCCATTTTATTCTCTGTAATTGATATCTCAATACAATGAAAGGGAAAAAAATCAAAGTGAGAAATAATGAGTTCCTAAAGGAGGTCAGTTATTACTCTACTTAATTCTTTGGTTTCAGTGACTGCTTTGTAATTTTAATTTGATTTCCCCACGACTAGTAAACCTACTTGAAGTCTGTCCCAAAGTAACATCCATAGTAATATTCTGAAAAACATGCCCATATCTTCTCCCTGCCTTCAGGATGAATCCCAAATCAGTGAGAAACAGGATTTCCTGATATGAGTTCTTCCTCTCTTTCCAGGCACCCTACCCCCATCAATTTCTTTTACTGTGTCTAATTTCAGATCCTTGGTTTTCTTGTTATATTCTGTGTGGTCCCACGTTCTCACTCCTTGCACTCTGCATGATCGGTGTCAAATTCATTCTGTTTCTGTAGCACAGTATCCAATGCCTAATAAATCCATCCTCAATGCTTTCCTCAATGTGAAAGTATCTGCCTGACAAAGCAGCCCCTGGGATTTAGGTAAACTCTGATACTGAATCTTCTTTCCTTTAATCATCTCCTACATCAGTATTATACATCCAGGCAAGTAACCTGACCAGATCAAGGTTTGTACCTGCCTGTTTTTTTGCCTGTTTGTTTTTGTTTTTGTTTTTACCCTTTTGAGGTTCTAGTTCTGAGGATCTAGGAATATGAAACCCAGCCTTCGTTTCCACTGTTAAACCAATATTCCGCCGTTTACTACCAGGACCTACTTATTTGTAGCTTTCTCTCTAAACATCTGGAAATTGTCTCACAGTACAAAAATATAGAGGAGAGAGTTAGGGTGGGGGGCAGTGAAATATGGCTTTTATCCATTTTACAATTATAGAAAAATACTAAGACATGGGATAAATTTCAACTGCATGAAATTCCTTTTCCTGTCAGAAATCCCCTCACTCAATTTTATCCATTTTGCTACCCATGTCAAGCTGTCTTTAATATCTCAGCTCAGATGCCTCCTGTTCCAGTAAGGTTCCCCCACCCTCTGGATTAGGCTAGGTGCCCCTTCACAGTCCTGTGGCTGTGCCCTAGAATCAGAGCCTCTATCTCATTCAATTGTAATCTCTTCCTCATCTGCCTTCCTCACTGGACTGTGAAGTTCTCTGGGACAGGACTGCTGCCTTCCTTATCTCTGTATTCCACTGCCCAACACAGAACCTGGTGCATAGAAGGCACTCGGTAAAGCCACGTGCTAAGTTACTGTTTGATATAGTAATGATTGCAGGCAGTCTGATTGCTTGGACAGAATTTTTACACACTTCTTGGGAGTGATAACACTAATCAGGCTTGCCTGGGTCATCACGGACATACCTAATACTCAGAGAAAGATTGTACATAACAGCTGTGATGCACACATCAAAGAAATAGTTGTCTAGAAAAAAACATTTTCTCACTAGTAAGATTTTCAGGGTCCTCCTATAAGTCAATTTATATGCATTTCTAATTAGGTTTTCTAATACAAAGTAGATGATTTTTGAGCTTCTGCTCTTATTATTAAATGCATCGATTGTTTTAATATCTTGAGATAGTCCTCCTACGTAATCCCCAGTAATGCAGTGATCTATTGCTTCCAGTTATGATGTTCAAAAACATAATTGCAAATATTGAAAAAGAAATAAAACTCAATACCACACTAAATTTATTTCAAATACCCCGTTTGTCTAATTCCAAGGATTATACTGCTTCAAGTCTCGTAAATAGTCTTTCCTCATTTCCTCTGCTGAGGCCTGTAAGGTAAGGGTTTGATTTGTACTTGTCAAAGTCTGAATTTCTACCAGTACTATTTCAATAGACGCGTCCTTCTTAATTCGTCCTCCTTCATATGCTTAAGCTCTCTGACCTGGTGTGAATTTACCATCCCTATATCAAGCCACTTTGCTGTGTCAGAGACAAACCCAGGAATATTGAATGTGCTTCACAGGATAAACATTTAGGAAAGTATTGTTTGCATAAAACTTTATTTTATTATGGAGATGCCCAGATTTTATATTCTCCTTTCTGCACCTTTCTCCAGGACTCACCTGCCGAACTTCCAGTTGCAAATCCAATTAAAGAGAAACTGAGAAATGCATGCAAATAAGCACAGGAGTTGTTATAACAAAATGCCATAGACTTAAAACCATGGAAGTTTATTTCTCACCATTTCAGAGGCTGAAAGTCCAAGTTCAAGACCTGGGTAGATTCAGTGTCTAGTGAAGACCTACTTCCTAATTAGTAGATGGTAGTGTTTTCACATGGCCAAAGGAGCAAGGGAGCTCTCTGAGGCCTCTTTTCTTAATGTTTTTTCCTGAGGCCTCTTTTATAAAGACACTAATCTCATAATTCAGGTACTACTCTCATGAATCAGTCACCTCCCAAAGTGTCTGCCTCCAAATAATATAATTTAGGGATTAAGTTTGAACAAATGAATTCAGTCGGCAAGGGGGTAGAGATGAACAAAACATCCAGTCCACAGCAACTGCTGTGATGTGTGTCAAGCCATACTCAAACTTGTTAATTTTGTAAGCTGATTCCTACTTGGTTGTCGTCATCCAATCTGAAAATTATATACTGAAAATAACCAATAATTGACTCGGTATAAAGCAATTTTTTAAGTTTTATTTTATTTTTCTTTTGTATCACTCTGCTTTATTTGAAAACTTTGTGTAAAACAATATACCCATTAAATACTTGAAAATTAGTAAAGAAACAGTTGTTTTTTATGTTAAATACCTATAAATTTGCCATATACTATCATTATTAATGCTACATTACAGACTATTTCGTATATATGGCATTATATTATATATATACACATATATATGTATGTGTGTATGTATATATATATATATATATATATATATATATATGTAACTAGTTTTTAATCAATTAACTTTAAGAATTTTCAGGTACCTTTAAAATAATCTACTGTTATATCATTTGGCATTTAGGTTCTTTGTAAAAAAGTTTGTGGTTATAAATAATTATATACATCCATCTTGGTTTGTAGTAGAGCTTTAGAATATATTCCTAGATATGAAAGTAGCACATCACAGATTAAGAACACATTAAAGATCAGGGCACCTGGGTGGCTCAGTAGGTTAAGCGTCCTACTTCAGCTTAGGTCATGATCTCAGGGTTTGTGAGTTCGAGCTCCACATCGGGCTCTGTGCTGACAGCTCAGAACCTGGAGCCTGCTTGGGATTCTGTGTCTCCCTCTCTCTCTGACCCTCCTGGCTCATCCTCTGTTTCTCTCTGTCTCTCAAAAATAAATAAACATTATACACACACACACACACACACACACACACACACACACACACACACATTAAAGATCTTTGATATATACCAGTAAATGAATTTTAAGAACTAATCTGTCTCTGGTCTATTTTTATCTGTTTATGAGTCACATCCTGCATGTCCTGGTCATAGATTCTGAGGAGCATGACAGTTTCAATAAAAAGGAATCATGACCCACTTTTTACCCTTATTCATTTGAATCATGTTGTAGGATATCAGGAAGCTACCGACGATATCCTTGGTTGGACAGAGATTTACAAGGACCCACATTATTCTCGAGGGCACAGCACTGGTACTGTATATACTAGACAGAGCACTGGGAAGGATGCAAACAGTTCTGAGTTCTCATAGATGTAATATTTACTAATGATGTAGCTTGTACAAATTCTGGGAGATTTGGGGCCCCCATTCATAAAATGGAAATTCATCTTCACTCATTGATTCATTCATGCAGTCAATCATTTATTCAGAAATACATGTTAAGTTGCTTGTGTGTTCCAGGCACTCTTGGAGGTGCTAGAAATGGGGTAGTAAACAAAACACCGAAACCTCTTGTGCTCATGGAGGTTACATTGCATTGAGAGAGCTAGACACACTCCCCCTCCCTGCAAAAAGGAACCAAATAAGAAATAGAACGCCATGAAGGAAAATTTAAAAGTGAATAGATAACGAGGCCCAGGGTACTTTTATACAGTGTATTGAGAGAGGGTAGTTCTGAAGGGTAGGAGCAACCTGAATGGGGGGAGGAAATGAGACTATGGACATATCCAGGGTATCTCATGTGCCCACCTCTGGGATTTCAGTTTTGCTTTGATTTGGATTGCTAATAATAAAAAAAAAATCTGGAGTGGGACACCTGGGTGGCTCAGTTGGTTAAGCATCCAACTCTTGGTTTGGGCTCAGGTCATGATCTCAGGGTCGTGAGATTGAGCCCAGCATCAGACTCTGTGCTGGGCATAGAACATGCTTGAGATTCAGAAACTCTTGGAGAAGAAACAATATTCACTCAAATCACAGACCTTATGAGAGGCTCAACTTAAACCAGTTGAATTTTCTCTCAAGATACTTATTTCCCTTTCTCTGCTGATGTTCTCCTTTTCCAAAAAAGAAATGAAATGAGTGGAGAAAATCACTGAGAGTCCAGCTTGTTCTCAAAATATATTAGAAAATAAGATAGAATTCACTGCAAATTGATGCACTCTAGACCCAGAAGACAGGACAGGATGGATCTAACACCTGTTCATCTGAATGGGGTGAGGATATGACCCAGAGTAAGCGATCTCTCCTTCCATAACCTCCGCTTTTCACGGTTGCTGTGGAGATTAAGTAAAATACTAAGTGCTGACACCCAGTAAGTGGTAAAAGATTGGTTGCTATTGTTATTGGTGCTATGAATACATTGGTAGAAGTCTGCATTTCTCACTCTAATGCCTCCTGAGTCCTTTTTTAGTCATGTGGAGAAGAGGCTTCAAGGCCTTGGAAACCATTCCGACATAACACCTTCTTTTACCTTTGACAACACTCATTCACAGGGATGGCCATGGCCGGTGGAAGGCCTGAAGGTCTCCTTCTTCTTGCCAAAGCCACCAGACATTGTCACGTTCCTGGGCGTCCCTTATCTTTGGTAATTACATCTTCCCTTGGCATCCCTTTCTAACAACTTCCAAAACGGTAAATGTTTAATTTCTAGTTAAAATGCTGCAGTTTGCTCAAGCTGACAGCTTCACCCCTACATATGGTTTGTGTCAGGATTCTTAAGAATTTCTTTCTTGCTGCCTTTTGATCCTAATTATGGCCAGCTGTAAACTAATTAACCTCTCCAGGTGTCCCCCAGGAGGTTAGAGTGCCTGGCGGCCAGGGCACCAACAGCACTGCAGCTGGGAATAAATGATAACACAGCATATTGATTCACTGGGCTGCTAACCACATGGTGATTTGCTTGCAGTCTCCTTGCTGGCCGAGATAACAAAAGCAATCAAGAGAAAGGCTTTTGTGAGGGGTAAGGGCTTAAATGTTCTTATTGTTTTAACTTTGTTCCACAGTCTAGTGTCTATCGAGAGTCAACTGCAAATGAACGAAGACATTAATTGATGAATGAGTGAATGAATGAATCAGTGTGTGTAAGTGAATAAAACAACCCAGCACGGCCATGGTATAGAATGAAGTCATCAACTCAAAGGTATTCCTTGTGTGTTGTCCGCCATGTTGTGAGGATTTGCTTGGTTCTGGGTGCTCTGTGGTGGACCGAGGGATATAAGGAGGTCAGGGATGGGCTGTGACCCTGAAGGAGTCTGAAATCTAACTGGTAGGATAAGGCAATCATTCCACTTCCAAACTTAAAAACTTATGTTTCAAGACTTTCTTTGTGTTTTATGCTTTTGTTTTTCACTGATCTCTCTTTCTGTCTTTCTCTCTGTCTCAGTCTGTGTCTCTCTGTAAATATACTATAATGCACTATAAAATATATTCATATAGATATTCAGAATCATTTTGTTTCTTTTTTAATTTGCATTTTTCCTCTACCAGCCAATTCTGGGGAAAAGCCATGTCTTTTGCAACATTGTATCTCCAGTGATTTTGCTGGGATATGTTCCATAAAAGGTACTTGATTTGTATTACTGATTAAAGAACAACCATAAAAGAACTCCTCTCCACTGAATACAAGATATGAATGGAAATTTCAAGGTTTATTAGAATAAGAAATATCTTGGGACAAATGCCCAAAGAATAAGAGTCTAACATCATTTCCTTCTTTGAGGAAATATGAATATCAGTTTTTCGCCCTCGGTTTCCATGGTATTTAAAAGAAGTGTATGTCCTTCTTGTCCCTTTCCCATCCTGGAAGAATGAGGGAATTGGAGGGATGATTTAGAAAGTTTTTACCTCAGTAAGCCCCAGTTTCCTTCAGTTATCGCTTAGTCTTCCTGTCTGTACCAGAGTCAGCTGCCTGTCCAGATGAGTGATGGGAGTCCTGCGAGGTCACTAGGCTACATGGAAGATAAACTTCTTCAATCTAATTTTCTCCGTTGTATTCAGATACTAGAACCTCGTGCAGTATTAGTTACATTTTAACAAACAATGAGAGTTTGTTGTCTTGCTTGGGTGGGGCATATTGGCTCTTTATTAGCTCGGCTGGGCATATTATTTCAAAATAATTTCTTGTATGCAAAGGTCATTAAGAAGACTTTAATCTAGTGCTTCATTTTTATAAGGCTGGCATTTCAGACTCCCTCTTTTAAATATGTTCTTCTACAAAATTGATATCACCAAATGCTTTAACTGTAGACAGTCCATGACTGATTGTCTTAAATGTCTATTAAAATATAGAAATAGGACTTTGTATACATATATACAAATACATATATATCAAAATAGTAAGGTATATAGATAATTTATCATATATATTTTAAATGGGGGAGAGGGACAGAGAGAGACAGAGAGAAACTTTTTTCATTTTGTTTTATTTTGTTTTGTTTTTGGTGACATAGCCTCAAATGGCAGTCAAATAGACAAAATCCACAAACCTTGAAATCATAACCTGAACCAGGATCAAGAGTGGGACACTTAACTGACTTAGCCACCCACTCCCTGAGCAGGCTTCATGCTCAGCTCAGAGACCAATGACAGGCTTGATGCTATGACCCTGGGATCATGACCTGAACCAAAATCTAAAGTTGGATGCTCAACCTGACCCACTTAAGCACCCCTATAATATGTATTTTAGAGGAATGCAAACCACCTAGCAACAACCCCTCAATACTCTTCAATGTTTATCCATCCCTACTTAATCAGGATAAGGATCTCTTTCTAAGCTGATTCTAATACATACTTTTCACTCTCAGAAGTTTTCCAGAAAACTACTTTTCCCAAGAACACAGATCTTCAAGATGTTAGTCAATATACTTCAAAGTCAGAGATTACCAAATCAGTTTAAGACATGCTGGATTAGACAAATTTAAACATATCTGTTTTCTGGCATACTATTGGATCTTTATTCTAATTATTATTATTGCATAATCTCATGAAAGGTATGATTTCCAAACTTATTTGACCAGTATTCTCTCTTCCCTTGGCATACCTAATAGCATTTATTGTTCTCTAAAAAAATACTCTAAACGCTGTCCCAAGTGTCCCTATAGTGTTCAGATTATATGAAGGTCTAATATTCTAATTGAGATTGACAAAATATATTCTTGCAGCCTCCATTTGGCCTGATTAGTTATGAAAATAATGGTGACACTCGTATTCATTGCTTTCCATACCATGAGTTTGGTGGATTCTAATGTCATTCCCTGAGTCCAGATCTACATCTTATTTAAACCTTTTGCAAGTCTTAGAAGAAACCTATGGACCATTCCTTCCCTGGAACTTCACTGAACTATGTAATTTTCCAGAGTTCCTGAGTTGTCTTCCCCTCCTCCTCCTCCCTCTTCTCTTCCATAAGAAGAAGAGTGAAGAAGACGAGGAACACTATATCCCCATCAGCAGCATCACCTCCATGTACCTTTTAATCAATCACTTTTGCCACAGTGTTCTTCTTACACTAAACTCTCCGCAGTTGGCTAAAGCTCTCCCAGCCTGATTTGCATATATTGCCTCTGTTGACTCACTGAGTACTAAATTGAGGATTTGATGTTTGATAAAACTTGCTTCCAGGTAGGAGCTACTCGTCACCTAAGGAGGCAGGGACTTAGAAAGCTTCCAGGCTATATTCAACCTTTTCATGTTTGTTGTAAATACAAAAACAAGAGCCAATGATGAACTAAACGTTTATTTTTTCCTCCAAGAAAGATTATTTTCAAGCATTCTTTTCGTATATTTTGCAATCATGTGAGTTTTTAAAAATCTTATATCTTATGCTAATGGAAGAAAAATGTACTTCGGAGTGATTGGATTAATATAAATAAATGCTTAATTATTTAAGAATAAGTATGGAAAGAAATCTTGGTTTTAATCATTAAATGTTATTAATTAAAAGTAATTTTTTTATTTCTAGGCATGTTTCTAATGTCAAGTGGTACAGAGAATCAGTGAGTAAAAACCTCACAAATATTGCTTTAATATATATACCTATTTTCTTTAATTAACATGAATTTCACTTGCAAATTGTTTTTCAAGTTTTGTTGTTTTACTTTGTTTCCTAGGTTAGGTAAGTATCCCCTTTGCTGTCCTTTCTATCTTATTAATTTGCTTAGTAAATCTTTTTGTATGTAAAATACTAAAACAAAGCTCAGACCATCCTAATTTATTCTGATGCTTACAAGCACAATATTTGTTTGTGTTGTGCTCAACCAGAAATGGATAGTTAAGTGTCCGATAAAATGGTGTCTATAGATATTCCTCAAATTGAATACACACAAAACTTGGATATAGGGACAAGAAGCAAAGAAATTCAAGGACACATTTTGATTTTACTGAATTTATATCAAATTTTACTGAACTTTAACTAAATTTTACTGAGCATGCCTTGTGTAAGCAGAGGTCTTAAAACTGTTTTTTTTTTGATATCCTTGTGTTTATATGTCTTATCAAGTTATGCTGTAATTCTTTGGTTTGCACATCTCTGATTCCAGTAGATTGGGCTGCTAGAAAATAGAGCCAGACCAGAGGAGATTCTTAGGAAAAGTTTTTAAAAAATGAGTGATGCTTTTAATTGGAACTTGGAACCAAACATGTCTCTATGAGTCCCCCAAATTTGTCATTACTGAAAAACAAAACAATACAAAATTAAAAAAATAAACCATTCGGCCAGATTCATTCTGTGGTTGAATTTTGTATATTTCATGCTAGAAATGATTTTCTCAAAGAAAATGTCCTAGAAATAAGTGCTTACTTTTCCAAAAACATGGTATTTGTAACAGTATGCAATATGTGTGTGTATGTATTGATGGTTATGTACATAAACATATTCTGTATATATAGTATTATATATAATTATATGTATATATTATTCAGTGTATAATGTATCTATTTCTATCTATCATCTATCTCTCTAACTATCCGTCCATCTGTTATTGAGGAACTACTATCTTTTTTTAAAATTTTTTAAATGTTTTATTTATTTTTGAGAGAGAGAGACAGAGCATGAGTGGGGAGGGGCAGAGAGAGGGGGAGACAGAATTGGAAGCAGGCTCCAGGCTTTGAGCTGTCAGCACAGAGCCTGACGTGGGGCTCAAACCCATGAATGTGAGATCATGACGTGAGCCAAAGTTGGAGGCTTAACTGACTGAGCCACCCAGGAACCCCATTAGGGAACTACTTTCAATTAAAATAGAGCATGAGGGACAAAAAGGAAGTCAGAGGAGCAGCTGAGAGTAGCAAGGAGAATGAAGGAAATTCTAAAAACCAAAAACTTAAGAACTGTGCAAAGCTACTGAATTTGTACTTTCCAAAGGACTTCCTGAAAGACAATTTTCCTACATTTAATTTTTGAGAATACTTAATATTTCAAACATAAAACTCTTACTGGAGACTGAACATGAACATAAAATCAGACTTCAATTTATTACCACCAATTAAATTGAAAGAATCAAAATGTAAATGAGTAACATTTCTCAATGACCCATATGTCAAAGCCAAAGCCAAAGACACATCTTCTTAGAAAAAGACATTCGAGGGGCACCTGGGTGGCTCAGTTGGTTGAGGTTCTGACTCAGGCTCAGGTCATGAACTCCTAGTTTGTGAGTTTGAACCTCACATTGGGCTCTATGCTGACAGCTCAGAGCCTGGAGCCTGCTTCAGATTCTTGTCTCCTTTTTTCTCTGGCTCTCCCCAACTTGTGCTCACTCTCTCTCTCAAAAATATGTAAAATCATTAATAAAAGTTTCTAAAAAAATGAAGAAGACATTCTGACTGATTGACTCATTTTACTATTCTTCACATAAATAAGGAAGAACCTCAAGATTTTGCTCAGTTAATATGACTCTATAGTACTGTGCCACCAGACCATGTCCAGACTAGTTGATGTTCACACTACCTGTGTGACCAATAAGAGTCTACAAAGCTTAGTTGAGCACATAAGGAGGATAAGGCTCAGTCCTTGAACTACTTGAAACTGCAGAGACAACATAGCATGATGCAAATATTTAAGAGAAAAGATTTGCAAACCATATATCTTATAAGTGATTAATATCCATAAATACAGACAGCACTCTTAAAACTCAACAACAAAAACAGAAATAACCGAATTCAAAAGTGGGCAAAAGAATAGACATTTCTCCAAAGAAGATATACAAAAATAACCAATGAGCACATAAGAAGATGCTCAACTTCAGTAATCTAGGAAAGGTAAATCCAAAGTACAATGAGATACCTCTTCACGCTCATCAAGATGGTGAGGATGTAGAGAAACGGGACCCTTAGGTACTGTTGATAGAAATGTAAACTGATACAGCCTCTGTGGAAAACAGGATGTCAGTTCTTCAAAAAATTAAAAAATAGAATTGGCACATGATACAGCAATTCTACTTCTGGGTCTTTACTCAAGGAACTGAAAGCAGGGTCTCGAGGAGAAATTTGTACCTCCATATTCATAGCAGCATTATTCATAGCAGCTAAAACATGGAAATAACCCTGTCTCCACCAAAGGATGAATGGATAAGTAAAACACAGTACATGCATGCCATGGATTATTATACAACCTTTTTTTCAAAGGATAGAAATTCTGACACATGCTACAACACAGATGAAATTTGAGGATATTAGGCTAAGGTAATAAGCCAGTTGCAAAAAAAGACATATTTTATAATTCCACATGTATGAGGTTCTTACAGTAGTTGAAGTTATAGAGAAAGAAAGCATAATTGTTGGTTGCCAGAGGCTAAGGAGAGAGAGAATGGGGAGTCAGTTTTTTTTTAATGATTTATAGAGTTTCAGTTTTACAAGATGAAAAGAGTTCTGTATATGGAGGCTGATGACAGTTGCACAACATTACAAATGCATTTAGTACCACCAAACTATACTGTTTAATATAGATAAGGTGGTTTCTGTGATGTGTATTTTACTGAAATAAAACATGGCTGTTCCATAGCCATTATCAACCCAATAAGTATTTAATAAATTTTAGAAATCATTATTAACAGACTACCTAGGGATTCTGGTTTTGTTAAACAAACAATTAGAATATGAACAAGTATCTTAACATAAGCTAAGGAGCAAAGATATTAAATAGATTTCTAAGTATTTACTAACATGACACACATATTAGTTATATCAGATAGTAAGTTCACATTCAGCAAGAGTAGCACTTCTAAGCTTAACTGCACATCTGGATCACTTAGGGTGTTTCTAGAATGCAGACTCTTACCTCGTAGGGGTCAACAGGGCTTGGGATTCTGTGTTTCAAACCAGTTCCCATGGAACACTCATGCTGTTCTTGCAGGTCCACACTGAACATCAGGATCCAGAGACACAGTCAAAGAGAAAGGAGGATAGAGATTCTGGACTATTTGGAGTAATGTGGACAACCTGAGGCAGCCAGGTGCCATTTTCTTAGCCAAAATGGAAGACTGGAAGGGAGATGGAGAAACTCCATGTGACGGAAAAATCTGGAAGGCCCAGGAGAACTGCCATTTTTATGGCTAGAGACAGAAAAAGGAGGCTCACCTTGGGCAGAATGAATTATGATTCACTGTGAGGGGTGTAAGCAAACTCTGAAACTGAGGTTTTATGGAGTCTTATGGAGTCTGAGGTTTATTTTTCTGAAGAAGGTGGCTCTTTCAAAGAAAAATATACATATATACCATACATATTATATTTTGTATTTATAACATATAAAATTAGAATAAGAAAAAACCCCAAACTTATAAACTTTAAAAGCAGTGTATCATGAATATAACTAAGTAAAAAGTAACATAATTTAAGGAGATTAAACCACCTAAATCCTCAACAACTTAATTTTTAACCCACAAACATTTCAGCAGCACAAGACACATGGAGAAGTGTAATGGAGAGAGAGTCAAAGTAGACAAATGGCAGCCGTTTAACCTTCTGTGGGTAATATATCTTGCTTTTGCAAATGTTATTGGATATATGGCCATGGTAACAGGGATAAGTAAAGAGTTTATGCAGATGAGGGTCTGGAAGCTTAAGCTTCCTGGCTTAAAGACATAAATGTCTCAGCTTGGGCTTCGGCAACTTGTCTTCCCCACGAATCCCCCTAACCCGGGTGAAGACATGGGCTGACAGACAATTGGAAAAAGAAGAGTGTGGGTCTGGTGTTTGTGGCAGTCATGTAAAGATCAGAAGACATATCTATAAGAGGTGAATGGGCATGATTGGAGCAAAAAATTCACTGAAGATTGACTACTTACAAAAGGACAGAGGGAATGAATGACAGACTAAAATGCAAGTTCCAGTGAGTTGGAGAAACCTGGAGAAAAGATGATAAGGTAATTCCCAGCATGGAGTTAAATTACCTTGCTTTTTTTTTCTGACTTTCTTTAAATGTGATTTATTTTCTACTGACTTCTTTTTTTAAGATTTTTTTTTGAAAGTTTATTTTGAGAGAAAAAGCACAAGTGGGGGAGGGGCAGGAGTGAAGAGAAAGATAATCCAAAGCAGGTTTTGCACTGTTAGTGCAGAGCCCAACACAAGGCTCTCACAAACCATGAGATCATGACTTGAGCCAAAATCAAGAGCCAGATGTCCAAATGACTGGGCCCTAAGATTTTATTTTTAAGTAATCTCAACAACCAATCTAGTGCTTGAACTCACAACCCCAAGATTAAGAGTCACTTGCTTGGGCACCTGGATGGCTCAGTCGATTAAGTGTCTGACTTCAGCTCAGATCATGATCTCACAGTTCCAGAGTTCGAGCCCCATGTTGGGACCTGTGTTGACAACTCAGAGCCTGGAGCTTGCTTTGAATTCTGTGTCTCCCTCTCTCTCTGCCTCTACTCCCTTAAAAATAAATAATCATTAAAACAAAATTTTTTTTAAAGATTCACATGCTCTACCCACTGAGCCAGCCAGGAACCCCTCTACTGACTTACTTAATGATTGAATGGATGATGAAGTTTCCAATATAATTGCAAATTTTTAGCAAAATCATCTTCTTCAATTACTGTGAAAACTATATGCCTACATATATCTCAATACTTTGGCTTATTCGCTACTAATTTTACCCCTTATAAAACAGCCTCTCTCTTTAATATGGCTTACTGTGATATCCTTGCACAAAAGTTATCAACTATGTGTGTGTGTGTGGGGGTGTGTGTGTGTGTGTGTGTGTACCTGTGTGTAAGAAAAGAACAAAGCATGGAATAAGTAGCCCTCTGTGGTTTAACTCAGTTTCTTGACTGCAGTGTAGACAAACTGGCTTGTGGTCATCATAAGTCGTGTCATAAATAATTTGTTATCAATAAGAGTTTTACTACCAAAGTTTGGGAATAATTTTTCTTTGAATGTGAGAGGTTATTCCCATTGTGATAGTATCTTTCAATTGCATTTAAATATAATGCCTTTAATGAAGAAGAAAGAGTTGAATTTAACAAAACTCTGGGTAGATCATAGGAGTAAGTGAACATAATTCCTCACATGAGCTGTCACACAGAAGCTGAATACCTCTGACCATTTTATAGTAACTTAACAGATTTAGAGACTGAGTTTGGAAAAACCAACCTAAAGAGTTACAAAGAGATTTTTTTAACGGGAACTTATCATACAAAGGTTATACATTTTTAAAGAGCTGTCATACTTCAGTCCTTTACATTTCTCACTTTCTCAACTTTCAAAGGCAATCATCCCAAGTACTGCTCTGGTCAGACCTCAGGTTGCTAGACCATGCCTCCAAGAGTAGCCAGAGTCTGAGTTTCTTTCTTTTTGTCGCATCTCACTTCTGTTAACATTTCCTTAGTGAGTGTTGATACTGTCAAACTTTATGGCATGCCTGTCTTGATGGTGATGAATAGGACCGGAAAGTTCCACAGTCTACTTAAAAACCAGCAAGCTAGAGAAGAGTCTGGATGTGAATATCATGTTAGGTCTTCCTTTATTCTCAGCTCTCTTTATACTTCTCAGTTCTCCTTATGGCTTCAAAGTATTGGTTATTTAACTCATTTCTGAAATGTTTCCTCCACATGTGTAGTGTTTGGGAAGATTCCTTCCATAGATATTTAATGAGAATCTACTATATGCTCTAAGCTAGCTATTCAGTATTCATAGACAACAGTTAGCATGTTGGCCAAAAGGGGTTTGCAGTCCAATGAGAGAGACAGATACGGAACAAATACTTCTAATGCAATACAGCAATAGCAATGCTTGTACTATCTATAAGGTTTGATGTGACCACAGTGAAAAAAAAAAGTCCTATCCATACATGGAGAGCTCAGTGAGAACCTCCCAGAAGAGGTGACAGAAACATAAATAGGCTAATATAGTTTACACAACAGGGAAGAGGGAAGAAAGTGGCACTAAAGCGTAGTTGGAGAGGTTGGTTATGATAAGAACATCTCAGGCATATCAACTGTGTAAATAAGGTTGAGATTTATTCAAAAGTGGTGGAAAGTTATTGAAAAAATTTAGGTAGAACAATTAAGTGATTTGCTTCACAAACTTGATAATCTAATCCAGTTAGAATTATATTGCACTGGTCCAAGGAAGAAGATGTGGTGAAGAATGGATATATTCTGTATAAATTTGGGGGACATGACCACAGGATTAGGTACCAGATTGGATGTGGAAGAAGAGATTGAAAAATCAAGAAAGAATAGCAAATTTAAGGCTTAAGTAAAAGAATCACGGCAATACTTCATTTTATGGTGGATGGTTGATAACAAGAAATAATTCAGTATTTTACATAATAAAGTCTGAGATGGCTGTTAGTCATCTAAGTGAGGAAGACACAGATGACTCATTATTCACTAGAGTGCATCCTATCATCTTGCCACAACCACGGAATTCGTGAATCCTGAACCCATCACCACTAGGAGAAATACAGGGTTGATTTCCTCCTAGACATTAGTCATATTTTCATCAATGAATCAATATGTACTTTGTTTTGTATGTTTCTATTCAAAAGCACATCATACTTTTCTTGTGCTAGAGAGTACTTCAGTACTATTCTGGGAGTGGGGGATAATTTTAAACAGTGAAATCACAAATCATAAAAAGATCCAAAAAATGGCACTAAATATATTGTGAAAGGGAAACGTGTTCACACGAAAGAGCTGAAACAAGAAGGCAAAGCTTTGTTTTGTTTGACCTCAACTGGTACTGTATGTCCATGAATGACCACGAAAGTGGTTCCAGTACTGATTAATGGGGCTAGAATAAATTCTAATGAGTAGTTTAACTCATAAGCACAGATTCTGCAAATAATGAAGATTAACTTGTTAGGTATAGAGTTCTAAAAACTCTGGGAAGAAGATAGATCTTTGGGAGTCATAAAGAAAATGGTGCTACTTCTAATTCCAGGAAAGGAGAAGATTACTTAGAAAAACTAGAAACAGGAAGTCCCAATACCAAAATTGAAGGAACTCTAACATTAAATCTGAGAAAAGCAACATTTAGAGGCAGGTAGAAGAAAGGATGGTAGAGCCAACAAAGAGCATTAAGGTAGGGGGGAAGAAAGAGTGTAGCGCCATGGCAGCTTAGAGAAGAGGTTATTATGAAATGGAGAGAACACTCCTATGTCAAGTGCTAATAAAGGAGGTGAAACAATGGAGAAAGAAGTTTGTCTCTGCTAAAAGAGGTCTTAGAGAGTAAGTGGTTAGTTCTGATAAAGTGAACTTTTCAGTTGATTCATGGTCTTATCTTATAGAGGCAATAGCAGATGGTACGCTATTTGGGCTGTTCCCTTTTAAGTTGAGTTCAAGGATCAGAAAGTATTGTCGGTTTCAGTTGGTTTATATGAGTTACTAGAGGATGTCTGTTCGTTGCTTGGAATAATGTGGACAAGGGTGATGATGACCGCTGTAAGTCCCCTGAGAAAGTGAGAATTCAGGATCTGTACTCAGAATGCAAGCAGAGGCTATGAAGTGGAGATGGGAGGAGCTCCTCTCCTGTAAGAGGAAGGGCAATAAGAGCATGGGTGCAAGTTCAAGAGAAGAGTAGACTCTGGCTCCTGTGTTTCTGTTGAAGTTTCAGAGAATGAGGGGAAAACATCATTTGTGGAATAAAAAGGAAGGCACTCCTATCTTTTCCTACCTTTAGGAGGACTGTGTTTAAATGGAATAAGTCAAGCTTCCTGGACTGCAAAACCAGGTGAGTTCCTTTCTTTACTCTTTGTGTTCTGTTATAGTTTCTAATTTAATAATTTAGTTACTCTTAATAGTTTTTCTAACTAGGATAACATATATATAATATGGAAAAAATTTAAAAACCTTGACTTGAAAATAGGACCCTGGATTTAATCTCATGCTGGCCATTTTAGTAGCTGTACATCTTTGCCAAGTTACCAAGCCTCTCTGAGATCCAGTTCCTCTTCTCAGGGAAGATTCTATCATCTGTTATAGAAATATCTTTTGTATTTAGTTACAATTTATAACTAACAAGGATATGTCTAGAAGGGAAACAAGTACATTGAACTGGTTTTTAAAAATTGCCATTATTACTGAGAAGGTAACTTTCCCTTCACCTTTCAGCAGCTTATATGAGATACTATAGATGCCTGATTAAAGTAGAGAAAGTTTACCAGAAGATTTCCAACAAAGGAGAAAGAGAATCAACATTTTCTGTGGCTCTCATTTGCCCAACATGCAATAGTTGTTTTCCACATATTATTTCATTCTTTTATTTTGTAAAAACTCCTATAAGAAAGTGAGTGCTCTAATTTGACATATGAGGAAACTAAGACCTGAAGAGATTCCTTTATTATGCAGAGACACAGAGCTACTGAATGGATGAGGAAAGATTATAATTCAAGTTAGTTTGGAATGAACAATCCATGCTTTTTCTAACATACTTCCCTCATTTTCTGGATAATAAAGATATTCTTGATTATCTGCTCTCTATTATCTGGACCAGTCCATCACTTTACAGGAAGATAATTCCATAGTTTTAAGTGATAAACACACTGCCAAATATTTTTTTGTAATGCTATTAAAGACAGTACCTATTAACACACTTGACAAATAATTAATGGGTGTCTGTTTATAGTAGAACTCAATTTCGTTGTGAATAACAGAAAAGCTAACATTCCGTGGCTTAGATACAGGGGTCTATTCTTTTCAAATAATAGAGTCTTTAAGTGAGCAGTCAACTTTCAATGCAGTTTGGTCCTGGTAGTTTATTTATGACATCCTCAGAGTGTGTTTTTCCATCACCACCTCATGATTGCAAGACAGATGCTAGACCTCTGAATTTGCATTTAATGCTGAAGAAAAAGGAGAGGCAGGCAAAAGTCTTGTGTCATGATTTCTGCATCAAGTAATGACAGAGTAGTTTATAGGAGACAGGTTGTTGGAATAAGAACAAACATAAAAATGAGATTTTAAAACAAACTTATTTTTAGAACAGTTTCAGATTTACACAAACATTGTGATGATAGTATGGAAAGTTCTCAAATACCACATTCCTTGAATCCCCTATTATTACCCTCTTCCAATTGCTAGAATTAATGAACCATAATAATAATTTATCATCACATGAATCTCATACTGTATTCAGACTTATTTACTTTTCCATATCTTTTTTCTGTCTTACATTATATTTGGTTTCCATGTCTCCCAAGGTTTCTCTTGACTGTAACAGTATATCAGACTTTCCTTGTTTTGAATGACCTTGACAGTGTTGGGTGTTCTTATCAGGTGTTTTGGAGAAAGTCCTTCAGTTGAGATTTTGCGGTTTTTCTTGTGATTGTACTGGGGCCATGGTCCTTGTGAAGAAGTCTGTGGAGGTGAAATGCCACTCTCATTGCATCTCATCGAGGGTGCATGCTGTTAACATGGCTGACCACTGTGGATGTCCACCTTCATCACCTGGGTGAAGTAGTGTCTATCCATGTTTGTCAGTGTGCTCCAGCTCTTGAGGGCAGCAAAACTACACAAATTGTTTGGAATTCTTCTTCATGAAAAATGAGAATTAATTTATTCAGTTATAACTTTATTTATTCAGTGATAAATTTATATCAGTATAGACTCGTAGATATTTATTTTGTACTATGGGTTATAATCTAATATTATTTTATTTTGTTGTTCATTTTTTCCATGAAAATTTGGGGGAAAAACTTATTATGTAATAGAAGCAAATAAAATGCTAATTTTTTAGAAAATTGGAACAGCATAATGAACCAATGTGTCTAATTCACATATGGATGACTTTGTACCCAACAATGAGATAATGCACATTATTTTCAAGAGTGTTTAGAACATTTACCAGAATTGTCCTATAGAATGGATAATAAACTAATTCTCAACAATTTCAAGAAACTGAAATAACCAGTGCCTTTCCTGACCACAGTGTGAAATTAAGTTATCATTAAAAAAAACATAACAATAAAAATTACTATTTAGAAATTAGACAACATTATTTCCCAATACCCAATTGTTTATAAAGCAAATTATCCTTTATTTAAATGTTGGTTGTATGACAGTGATTTTCTTCCAAAGAATTAATTCTGTAAATGGTAGGGGTAGTAACATTACAGTGGAAAAACCTGACAAACACTACTCTGCCAGATGATCAAGGCCAATGTCAGAATTCATAAATCATATTGATAATACACACTGCTGATGTATCGTGGAATGGCACTTGCCTCTGTGAACTTCCTCCAAAAACAATAATTTATTATATTTATGAGAAAAACACCAGAATAATTCATAGGGGATTATCCTACAATATGCCTGACTAGTACTCCTCAAAACTACCAAGGTTATACAAAACAAGAAAGTCTGAGAAACTGTCCCACCCATGAGAAATCTAAGGAGATATGATAACAAAATATAATTTATTCTAGAGGTACCTTAGAAGATAAAGATCAGGTAAAAACTAAGGAAATATAAAGAAAATATGAACTAGGTCAATAATTATGTATCAGTATTCATTCATTAATTGTACTAGAAGTACCATAGTAAGGTAAGATGTTAATAATAGGGAACTGTATGTGTGTGGAAGGGAGGGGGAATAAAATGAGAAATTTGTACCATCCACTCAATTTTTCTGTATATTTAACACTATTCTAAAATATAAGATATATTTTTTATAAAGTAGATAGCAGCAAATCTTAACTGAATAAAAGTTGAGCTGAGATATATCAGAATTAATGGGATAAAGGTAAAAGTAGGTCAGAGGACATTTCTAGTCTTAAATATATATGCTGCAAAAATGCAGGAGATTAATGGTAAGTATCTGTCCAAAGACAATAGAAAACAAAATAAATCTTAAAAAGTAGAAGAAAAAGTAATCAAATAGAAATAAATAAAATAGGAAACACTAAATCAAAAGATAAACCAACAGTCTCAAAAGCTAGTCTTTTGAAAAGTCTAATAAAAGGTATATGGTAAGAATGATAAGGAAAAAGGAGAGAAGTCTCATTTTATAATAATAAGAACAAAATACAATATCACTATGGATTCTGAAGACTGTAAATATAAGAGCAGATTTTTAAAACTGCTACTCCTAAGAAAGTGGAAATTTTCATGTTATGAATTAATTCATTTACAAATCACTTAACAAATTTGATAAAAGAAGAAGCAAAAATTCTGAAGAATGACTAACGAAATTGAAGTTGAAATAAAATAACAGACAACTTCTCAAAAAGAAAGCCAATACCGGAATAGTTGGGGAGAATGAACACAAACTTTGCACAAAGAGCTTCAGAAACACACACACACACACACACACACACACTCATACACACATAAAAGAGAGAGAGAATGTTATCTGTATATAAAACTTTTCTAGGAATGCCTGCTCCCCTCAAGATTCCATGCTCCTTCATCACCAGTACCAGTGAAGGTGGTAGGACACCTACCTTTGTAAAGGAAGTCTCTTTCTCAGGCTGAAGGCAGAAGAGGAAGGCAGAAATAGAAGTCAGAGACACAAGAAGCATGAGAACAATTGACACACTCTTGGTGTAAAGATGAAGAGAAAAAGTTGGGACAGGGGTTGGGAGAGGTGATCTTAGGAGAGCTGAAACAGATCCCAGGCTAACAGGCAGAAAGGAAGGAAGGGGTCTCAACTCTACAACATCCAACAACTAGAATGAACTCAGAAGTAGGTTATTCCCCAGACGTTACAGAAAAGAACACAGCCGCACCAACATCTTGATTCTGCCTATGAGATCCTAAACAACAACTCCAGGTGTGTTGTGCTCAGACTCTTGAGCCATGGAAACTGTGTAATAATTAATTTTTAATGTTTATTTATATATTTTGAGAGAACATGAGTGGGGAGGGGTAGAGAGAGAGGGAAAGAGAGAATATCAAGCAGGCTCCATGCCCAGCACGAGTCCAATGTAGGACTGATCTCATCACCATGAATGAGATCATGACCTGAGCCAAAATCAAAGGATGGATGCTTAATTGACTGAGCCATCCTGGTGCCCCAAATCTGTGTTGTATTGAGCCATCAAGTTTGTGGTAATATTTATGCATAAGCAGAAAAATAATAACTTGTCTTACTTATTTACTTAGTCCGTAATAATCTTGATTTCACAACCTGATAAAGGCATTATAGGAAAGGAAAAAATAATGTCTGTTATAACTAAAAAGCAAAAATCCAAATCAAAGCACTACTAAATCAATTTCAGTATATACTGAAAATAATCATATAACATGACTAAATAAGATTTATTCCAGGAATGTAAATTGGTGTGTCATTCAATAATCAATGTCATTCAACATATTAACACAATACAGAACAAAACCAAATTTTATTATGTGCACAGAGGCTCATTAATGACGTTGAGCCATCAAAAAATGATTAAGTAAGGCAGTTTTTATATTTTTTAGACATAGAGATAATAAATGTGTGAAGAATTGACAGGATAAAGAAAATATATGTTTTGGAGTTTTAGTTAGTAAATAAACTTAAAATAATAATAATAATAATAATAATAATCCATATGCCAAAGTGGTACACTGGGGCAGCCTGCCCTTGGAGATGGGAGTTTCTGCCTCACCGGGGGGTAATGAAGTTCCAAACATCTGCCCAGCCTCACCTGTGGTGTCAGTGGGAGCATGCAGAGTCCAGGTGGGACCAGGTGGCAGTAACAAGGTGACTCTTCCCTCTCTTCCTAGGTAATGATGAAGGAGGCCTAGAAGGGAGATGAAAACTTCCCTACTTCTGGATGAATCAATCCACCTTCTTCTCTCACCAAAGTGGTGTCAGTGGAGCCCCTGTGAGGGAGCATTATGGGGCACCCATCTCAGCAACAGGGGTATCGTGAGAGGTCCAGGAGGGCTGAAAATCACAACGCTGCTGCAAACTTAGCTGAGGCCAAGTGGAAGTATGGAATTCTAAATGCTACCCACATCTATAGAAGCAAGATGTCACCTCCCTTTTACCTGCAGGAGTGTTAGTTTTAAATAGATCCAGTGGCTCATAGCAGACTAGCCGCAGTGTCCATGCTTCAGTAGAAAATCACCCATCATACCAAGGAACAGAGAGATCTCAAACTGAATGAGAAAAGACAACAGAGGCCCACACTGAGGTGACAGAAATGTCAGAATTATCTGACAAAGATTTTTAAAACCATAATAAAAAATGTTTCAATGAACAACTGTATTCACCTTTGAGACAAATGAAAACATATGATCTCAGCAAAGCAAGAGGAGACATTAAGGAGACCCTAATGAAATTTTTAGAAGAGAAGAATGCAATAAACCAATAAAATGCTCCAATCGATGGGCTCTACAGCAGAATGGAGGGGATACAGGAGGGGCTCTATGAATTTGAGGAAAGAAAGAGTCATGATCCAATGTGAACAACCCAGAGAAAATAGATTGAAAAAGAAAAAATAGTGAACAGAGCCTTGTGTACCTCTATAACCGAAACACAAGTTCTAATATTCGTGCCGTTGAAATCCCTGAAGGTGAAGAGAAAGTGATAAGGTTGTAAAAGTACTCACAGAAAAAGAAAATGGCTGAAAACTTTTAATTTTTTTTCAAATTTGGCAAAGGATATACATTTAGAGATTCAAGAAACTATGTGAACTCCAATCAGCAGGAACCCAAAGAAGCCACACCAAGACACATAATAGCCAAGCTTCTGAAGTTAAAGACAAAGAAAAATCCTTGAAATCAGTGGAAGAAAAATGATACATTACCTACAGAGGAAACTCCACTTAAATTACAATGTTGTGGGTTTTTTTCTTTTTTCATCAGAAACCATGGAGGCCAGAAGAAAGTGGCACAGAATTTTTCAAACGCTGAAAGAAAAGAAGTTGTCACACATAATACTGTACCCAAGTGAAAAATCTTCAGGAATGACACTGTCATAACACCAGATACTCTCAGGTAAAAGAAAACTAAGGACATTTGTGGACAGCAAAACTGCTCTAAAATAATAATGGAAGGAAGTTCCATAAAGAGAAAGAAAATGATAAAAGCAGGAAATGTGGAACATTAGGAAGAAAAAGCAAAGTTTAAAAATAAAATCTCTTTCTGTGTCTCCACAATATAGAGTTATAGTACTATAAATCATAAGTTGACTTTATCCAAATGCTATTATTATAACTCTACATCCATGAGCTCATTTGTTGGTTACATCTATTTTCTCTTCATCTTTAAGAAATGTTAATGGGCACCTGGGTGGCTCAGCCAGTTAAGCAACTGACTTCGGCTCAGGTCATGATCTTACACTTCATGAGTTTGAGCCCCTGTGCTGACAGCTTAGAGCCTGGAGCTGCTTCAGACTCTGTGTCTCTGTCTCCCTCTGCCCCTCCCCCATTCATGCTTGGTCTCTCCCTCTCTCAAAAATAAACATTAAAAATTTTAAAAAATAGATGTTAAAACAGTCATTTTGAACTTAGAAGTCCATGAAAAATACCCAATGGAATAAAATGACCCAATAATTTTATACCAGTATAGGTGTTTTTGACAAATCATTACTCTGAAGAGGGATCCAGGTCATTTCTTGGTAATAGTACACTGTATTCTGTCTGTTTCACACACACACACACACACACACACACACACACACAATTTAAATGGTCAGAGTATTTCAAGAGTATGTATTCTTGTGTTTTAATGTGTCACTTTATTCCTTGAAGGTAAGAGCACTCCAGCACACACCACAGAAGGTGCTTTTGCAGATTAAATATGTAAGTTACTAATGTCAAATCGAATTTGAGTTGGAGATGGTGACTTCTATGGCAAATCTAAGTAAAAAGAATACTTACCATTTTGGGGACCCTACATTATATTTGAATATTTTAGGCTGAGGAAGAGAGAAGGCAAAAAGGTCAAAGAACTAAGAGCATTTATTAAATCAATCGAATGTGCACACAGTGATCTGCTTCTCTCAAGGGTGTAATGGGCAGAGGGTTGGAACAGATGCTCTTGAGCAGAACACAATTGTTTTAAAACGCAGATAAACAGCTAAAAGGAAAAATCAAATGTATCTCAATATTACAGCAATATATTCGACTGGCATTTTCTGTTTTTTTTTTATTCTAGAAAAAGTTGTGAGCCAATAGAGTATAAGAAAGCAATAAGGCACATCCTTAATCTATGAGTTAAAAATCAACATTTAGAAGTTTTATTGTCTTTTCTGTGAAAAGATTGTACTTCAGGATGGTGCTAGATAATACAACAAATAATTTAAAAGAACTAAGTTGAAATATGAGAGTTCTTTTTTTAATGGAGTTCTTTTTTAATGTGTATTTGTTTACTTGGAGAAGTGATAGAGATGGTTCAAGCAGGGGAGGGGCAGAGAGAGAGGGAGAGAGAGAATCCCTAGCCGGCTCTGTGCTGTCGGCACTGAACTTACTCGGGGCTCATTCTCACGAATTGTGAGATCAGAACCTGAGCCAAACCCAAGAGTCAGACGCGTAACCAGTTGAGCCCCTTAAATAATCGTGTATTTAGGAAGCATGCTTAGCGGTTTGCCAGCTCAGCTCTCGAGCGCCTCTTGTAGTTTTCTGCCTCTCTCTGTCTCTGTCTGTCTCTGTCATACACATGTGCAACAAATACAAACAAAATAAATACATATTCACGTTCAAGATAATCTCCCTATGAAAGTTTAATGAGTGTATTTTTTTAAATTCATCTGAATGTGCCCACTTTTTGTAGAACACTTTAAAATTTATTTCCCTTGGAGAAATACCTGCGCAAGCATCTGGTGGAAGAGCCTAGAAAATTATAGAAGGAAATGGACGTAAAATCATGAACAAATAGCGTTTACTTCATTTCAGCATTCTGGTGACAGGGACATCTAATATTTGGTGTATGTACTAAGACATTTGAAGGAAAAAGATGAAAAGAAAAAAAATGTTCAATCATGGAAAAGCCCATACAAAAGGGAAAAGAGGAAATAAAGAAGTACACCCAGGTAGTCTTCAAGTGAGAACTGCAAACCTGGCTGGGAAGCATGTGGGAAACAGAAAAAAGGAGACTGGAAGACAGAAATCAGGTTGGACTGACCAGCGAAGCAGCTGTGAAGCAATATTTCAAGTCTAATTCTCCAGAGGAAGGCAATATGACTTGCTGTTTGGGGTGTGACATTTTAATAGTATTTGTATATAAAATAGTATTCAATATGAAGGCAAACTTTGATACTGGTAGTTTGAAGATGTTTCTACTTAAATTTCTTTTTTTTTAAGTTCATTTATTTATTTTGAGAGACAGAGGAAGAGGGAGAGCATGAGCAAGGAAGAGGCAGAGAGAGAGAGAGAGAGAGAGGAGAGAATCCCAAGCAGGCTCTGCAGTGTCAACACAGAGCCCGATGTGGGGCTCAAACCCTCGAACCGTGAGATCATGTCCTGAGCTGAAACCAAGAGTCAGAAGTTTAACCAAATGAGCCACCCAGGAACCCCTATATTTAAATTTGTTAACGTTAATTCTCTTTCTGTTTCTAATATTCTGTCCATCGATTCACTTACATTTCCTGGTAGGCAAGTATAACATCTGGAAATATGACACCTATAACTTTTAATTTTCAGTATCCCATAATTATTTTTTATGTCTTTGTATGCTGTGGTTAGGACTTATCAAAAGATGTTGAACCATGAAGGTAATAGCAGACATCAGTACCTTCCTTTAATTAAAGAATGTTTTAAATATTTTATCACCAAGAATGTTCTCTTCTGTTGGACACTTTCACAGATTCAGAAAAGTCCCTTTTATTCATTACTTGCTATGAATATTGAGTTTTGCTGTTTAGTTTGGAATTATGTATTTTATACTCTTGTATGGTTTGCTTAACTACTAATTTTATTATATTGAGGTAATAGTATTTTCCTATAATTTATTAATACAGTGATTTCCATTATTTTTTCCCTCTAATATTAAATACTCCTGTGATTCTGGGGAAAGTAGAACCGGCTCTCTGGGGACTTCTCTTACTATGCTCGCATCTCAGTTTTCCGAGGTCGTATTAGGAAATTTTACCTTTCTATTCACAATGATATTAATCCAGAGTTTTCTTGTATTTTCCTTTTCTACATTGGGAATCAGTACTACGGTAGCCTTATAAATGACTTAGTTAGCCAGACCACTGTTCCTAGGCTGTGAAACGAAATATGAAACATGCATGTTATCTGTTTCTTAATACCCAAGTAGACATGCTGAGTACAATGTACTGGGCAGGCTGGTCTGCATATCCACACTTTTGCGTGTATATAATAGAAGTGCAAAACTGATGGGGGCATCTGGATGGTTCCGTCGCTTAAGCGTCGGACTTTGGCTCGGGTCCTGATCTTGTGGGTTTGTGAGTTCAAGCCCTGCGTTGAACTCTGTGCTGACAGCTGAGAGCCTGAAGCCTGCTTTAAATTCTGTTTCTCTCTCTCTCTCTCTCTCTCTGCCCCTCCCTGCTTGTGATCTGTCTCTCTCTGTCTCAAAAGTAAACACTAAAAAACATTTAAAAAAGAAGTACAACACTGTCACTGAACTTTATCTGCCTCAGGAAAAAGTTTTGTGACTCATCTAGGTTGTTTATTTTTCAGAAAATCAAGTGTTACCCTATGATTTTCAAAAATTATGGCTTAAATATCATCCATTTTTTCATAATTTAAGAAAGCATTCATATCTTTAATGTATTGCTTCTCTTGTAACATATTAATGTATCTTCTGTTTTTGTCTTTCTCTCAATTTGTAAGATATACAATCATGTCATATTATTAAATCTACTGTTTCCCTGATCTTCTTTTAGTCACAACCCTTTTAGTTGCCTTTATTATTTAAAGATAATAAACCTTCTTGGATTGATGCTTAGTTTACTGGGTTTTTTTTTTCAGTTTTTCTTGATTTTATTGAAAATATTTTAGTTAATCAGTTTTTCTTGGTTATGTTTAGTTATATATGGAAGAATATGTATTTAGTGTTTTTCATTGATATTTATATAAAAATGGTTTTTAATGTCAGTCCACATTTTTTAAAAATTTAAGCCAAGAGTTCTTTAGGAGGATATCACAGAAGTTTTGGTTATTAAACAAAGGCTTCAGACACACTGGATGTTTAATCACATAAAATGAGTCAGAACGGGAAAGCAGTGAAGTTTATCTTTGGCACAGTCAAGCTTTCCCACTCTGTGATAGCTTTTCTCCTGAGGGCCAATACTCTTCTATAACCTATAAAGATATGAACATGTAGCTACTATCTTCATAATAATAAATATGGCTTATTGGTTGCACAGGACTTAACTTATCAGTATTCCAAAAGGCGAGCATTATTTTGTCTATTTTTCACTTATGCAGAAAGACAGGCACCACGCAGTGATGGGGGTGGCCCTCTAATGGAGATTAGTCTCTCAAAGGGAATAAATTTTTAAATTTGCATTTGAGTGTGAAACCAAATCTCCATCTACATGTTGAAATTGTTTTAGTCTTGATCGTTAAGTGGATATGTGCTCCTAAATGCACAAGACCTTTTCAGTCCCTTGTCCTTCTGTTACCCAGATATGGCCACCCATTTCTCTCCTATGCATTTGCTTGATGGTGTCTTGATTATATCCTAAGACTGAACAGCCTTCCAAGGTCAAGGCTGTTTGTGTCTGTGCAAAGCACAGAAGAGCCTCTATATGCATGAGTTGTTCACCAAATATTTTACGGATAATAGATAGTACTATATTTTAATAGTTCTTTCTCCTTTTTCTTTACTTTCCTTTCTTTTTTAAAAAGATTTTACTTTTAAGCAATCTCTATACTGTGGGGCTTGAACTCCCAAACCCAAGATCAAGAGTCACAGCCTCTAAGGACTGAGCCAGCCAGGTTCCCCTCCTTTCCATTTTTAACTTAAGATTTGGAGTAAGAGAAATGTAATTGGAGAAAAATTAGTTAGACTTAGCATCAGATTAGAATTACAAAGGGTCAGGACCTGTGTCTTCAGGGAGATGCTCAAGGTGGGTGGTAAAAATGCATTGTAACTGCCCAGCAATGAAAACAAAGAGAAAAATTGGCAAATTTTCAAGTGTCCCAAGGCCCTGGGATAACATAAAGTACAGCATCCCTGGGACTAAGACCTAAGGAAATTCTCTGGGCACACACATACTATCTTAGACACTTTTTTTTTTGATAATTATCACAACTTTCACCCAATAATAAATGGAAGTGAATAGTTTTGACATGACTGTTTTATAATCTAAATTAATGCAATATAGTGATTAAGACCATGGTTCCATGAATGCTTACTGTCTTTCCCTTTCCTTTTTTTCCTACTTTTCCTTTTTATTTCTAACTTTAAGAAAGATAGTTTTTAAGGTCCATCCACTTTCCTACAAATGGCCATATGTCATTCCCTCTCATTGCCATGTAGTACTCCATTGTGTATATATACCACATCTTCTTGATCCACTCATCAGGTGATGGACATTTAGGCTCCTTCCATGATTTGGCTATTGTTGACATTGC